>NW_010361270.1:158782-181601 GCF_000414095.1 Morus notabilis | reverse complement strand
AGGAGCTTTTGGAGTAAAAGAAATGATTTTTAGGTTGCAAAAGAGCGCTTGAGACCAATGGGTAAAACCTTGAGCGGCGAAAATTGGAATTTGGGTTTAAATTTTGAGTTTTTGAGGGGAATTTTGAAGAGTTGGATTGTCCTGGTGGCAATGGTTAGTGGGGTTTGGGTTTATGGCTGCAAAAGTGTTTTTGCGACCGAGGGAGTTGTGAATGCTGGCTATGGCGTTATTGGGCAGAGCATTTCGTTGCTGAGAAATGCTTGGCCAAAGACTTTGCAGGTTCTTTTCAAAGAACAGGGATTAATTTTAGCGGTGCTTTGGGTCTCTCTGCGTTTTTCTCTATGGCTGAGACTGCTATCACCACTCTTTGGCCTTGGAAGGTATTGGATTTCTGTCCATTTTGTTCTTAGTTAAATGAAAGTCCCAATTATCATATATGTTGATGAACATAAGGCGTGTATCTTGCTCTTCTTAGTTAGTGTGATGCATTGCTTTATTATAAACAAAATTGTAATTTTGATAAATTCTTAACAGAATGTACATGTGATGTGACCTAATTTAAAGGGTATTTAAGTAAAATCAAATGGGTTTTCTTTTTCTTCTTCTCTTTTATTAAACTATAAAAAGTAATTAACGCATATGGTGCTTAATTTCTTTAATAGATGATAATTTGGTCTCTATTTTTTTTTTTTTTACAAAACAAACTCTAAATTATAAAAATGTTGGCAATTTAAGTCCTTTTCGTCTATCTTTGTTAAATTTCTGACGGAATTTTACACTTGACCATCACGTGATGATGAAAAGACAAGAATGTGCTAAACCTCACAACAAAGGGAAAAAAATAAAAAATAAAAAAACTTTCCACAGCCATGGATCCATGGCGAGCCAGATCTCCATCGGCCTCGCTGTCATGACTAAGAAATTTGTTGAATGAATTATTGTGTAAGATAAAATTTTTTGAAATTATCTGTGTTATAAATATAAATACTTTTATAATAAGTATTTGTTAATATTAATATTGAATAGCAAATTATAAGCTCAAAATCAAAAAATTTTGAGCTTTGATGCAGTTATTGAATTTCATACTGTAATTACGGAAAAAAAAATCAAAAATTTTTGAAATATGATGCAGTTGCCGAATTTCAAATTGTAATTAGGAAAGAGGTAAGGAACGTTGTGTTATTCCCACGAGAGGGCAAACACATGAATATTAAGATTAAAAAATGAAAAGAAATTGAAAAACATCAATTCTAGGGTTTTAAAAACAATCAAAACAAAGAAAAGATGAAAAAATGGTTCAGAAGATCGAATCGAGAAAATTAAAATTTTTGACCGATTAAAGTTGATTGAGTCAAAATTTGTCAACCAATAGTTGACCAATAGGTCCCTCTCGAAAAGTTAATCCAAGTTAAATAAAGTTGATCAAGTTGACTAACTGTCTAAATAAGACAGATAAAATGTGCACTAGATGAGAATTAAACTGAATTGAAATGAGATAATTATTAAAAGTGAATGGTTGAGATTTAAAGTGATTAAATGAATTGAGGGTTGAAATTAAGACACATGGAGGAGACAGCTGGCCAACACTCAGGAGGAAAAGCAAAGGAGGTATTTTTATCTTTTTGCACAAAAAAAAAAAACCCCCTTAGAAAATGTGAAAATTACACCTAAGTCCTCATCCCTTTAGGATTGGTTTGTACGGGGGAAAATACAAACAAAATTTTGATTTTTCAGGCAAAAAAAACAGAGAATACTCGGCCAAAGAGAGAGAGGGACAAAAAAAAAAATAAGTTCAAATTGAAATCGGGGAAAAATCACTATAGATCAGTGTCACTGTAGCTTTCTCTCCACTCATCTAAGGTTAAATTTCAACTTTTCTTCGTTTTTTTTTACTGTAGAAGCACGTCCATGAAAAATAGAATCATGGAAAAATTTTGTTAGGAATGATGATTTATTTATGGATAGTAAAGGGATCGAAAAACTTAATGACTAAAGGATAAATTTTTAGTCATTAGGTTATGTGTTAAGTGTTTTTATTTGTGAAAAATTATTGTGGAAATGATGATGAAACCTTAATGCTTATGCTATTTATGATGATAAAAAAGATGAGAAAGGTTGTGATATGTGTTTTGGAGTTTAAAAGAATATATAAAACGAGCTATGGTTAGCTCAGGAAACACAAAAATTAGGCGGAACTCTGCCGAAATTTAGTTTGAGAAATGTGAACTAATCCGGGTTATCACGAAGAATAAGAGGATTAAGATGTGTAAAATAAGTTGATTAGGTGGTTAAAGATGTGTGGAAACTTAAAACCACGAAAATTTCCAGTTTTGGACCAAAATTGAAAACTAAGTTAATGACCCGAAAATTGTACCCAAATCTATTTAGGCCAAAGGACCAAGATAGAAGCTGAATTTTAAAAAGTGACCAACATCAAAGTTGTAGGAAATTTTGTTCCGAACAATCATTGACTCAAAAACGACTTTAGACGTCAGTTTTGGGTTAATTTCTGAAACATGTTCAAAATTGTGATTTTAGGCCAAATATGCACGAGTTTGCTACACATTGGTGATATAAGAGATATTTCAATTTGGATACCGAACATGAAAATCGTAGATGTTTTCGAGGATAAGAAGTCCCATAAAGAACGCTTTTCAAGAAACTGGTTGCACAGTATTCTCCTAAGGTCAACTGTAAGTAGGTTTAAAACATCGCGGGAAGAAAAAAAAAGGAAAATTAAATAGGTTTATGAAATAAACATGAAATCTAAGGATTTTAGACACAATATGTACACTTTGTGAAAATAACATTTACAAAACAATGAATTCGAATCAAATTGTAATGAAATTACTGGTCTTAGATTGTAAATCTAACGATCGAAAATTTATATGATATGATCAGTAGGCGACCAAGGCAGTAAGGTTTCTGGTGACTCAAAAGTTGTGACCTTAGCAGAACTCATGTAAGTACAAATAATTTCTTTTGCCTATGACACGAATGAACTTATTTCTCTATGGTGCACAAAGATTATGCATATTGTAAGTTCAATGTATGCTAATATGTGAATGATATTTCGTGAATCTTATTTGCTGCGATGAATGTGCTTATGGACTTAAAGTAGTAGTAAAATTTTAATCTGCGAAAAAATTAAAGTCAAAGTCAACAAAAAATCAAACTTTTAAATAAAGTCAAATTAAGTAAGTAATTGATAGAAGTGCTTAAAGACGCACTAATAAGATTAAAATTACTATCATGATAAGAAAATATGACAATAATACGATGTATGAAGAAAAGATGATCAAAGATAAGAAGTTAATAAAACTGTTTGTACAGGTCTTCGCAAGGAAGGCTATTAAAAATGAAACCGTGAGTGAGTTGGTTTTGTGTCGCTTCTCCTCATTAGGTATGTGCGCAACGGTACAACAGGAATAGGACCCATAAGAAGTAAAAGTTATAAGAACGAATGACACAAGAATGGAAGTTGTAACGAAATATGAAATGAAAGAAAAGAAAGCATAATACGATAAACGTTCTAAATGTTTAGAAAATGTATTAGGGTGTATGACATGAGTGCATATATGAGAATGCATTTGTGACGACTTTCCTACATGGCTGTCAACTTAAACATACTTAACATGTTCTTAAACTTAAATTACTTCAAATAGCGGAATAATTTTTTTTTTAAACAATACTTAAAGTATAAGAAGGGATAATTTCATAAACAGTAATAATACTTTTCTAAAATGAAATATTAAATTTCTTAAAGTTTTTCTTAATTTCAACTAAAATAAAATCTTCTAAAATATATTTCAAATTGAATGGCATTTGAACTCTTGTTTCAAATACTCTTTAAACGTCTTTCTAAAACTAGTCAATTCAATCAAACCATCTAATATAACTTTGAACCAAATTTCATGAGAAATCTTAAATTCAAGTACTCTTAAAGTCTTTTCGAAATCAATAATTTAAATCGTCTTTAAAACTTAAATACTCGAGACTAAAGTTGTTAGCTATAACCTCGGTTATATTTAACAAATATATATATATATACTTTTCAAACATACATACTTGAAATCTTTGAATCATCTATATATACACAACTTATTATTTTCGTAAAACATATTAATAATAATTCATGAAACATTTCGTAACTTAAATTAAAATCTTCTAAGACGATTTTAAATAAGAAATTGTTATAAAGTCGTATTTAAATACTTCTTAAAACCTTTCTAAACTAAGGTTGTATAATTATAACATCGGTCTTCAATAACATACAAACATATATACTTGAATCTCATGAATCATAAATATATGATTTTATTTAAACTTATTGTGGAAAATTTATTCGTGGTGGTATCCATACCCATCTACACCATTTGTCTGCGCTCACCACTGCCCTTCAAGAATTGCTGATAGGTTTCTTACTTACAGCATGAACATATCTGAATGAGTTTTCGCTCAGCAAGTAAGAAATCATTCTCGCAAAACACAACTTTAAAAACATTTAAGAAAATATGTATGAGCCAATTATGCTTCATTATGAACATGTCTTAAGAATTTAGTAATCTTGTCTTACTTAACATGGTGGGCCCGAGTGTTCGTACCAATTGTGCGCTATCATCGGGAAGTTGGGGTGTGTAAGGTCCCAACAACACCGTGATCTTGAAACATGAGTGCCTCCCCTTAGGTCGAGAGGACTTGAATTCTCCCCTTAGGTTGAGAGAATTGAACTTGAACATGAGCCTCCCCTTAAGTCGAGAGGTTGATACGACACTCTTAACTTTTTTTGTTTCACTTATCTTATTGTGTGTATGCAATTTGACATATTACTACATAACATCACATTCATAAACATAATCATACTTATCATGAGGTGAGTACACAAATATAATTGAATTTGTATATCTCATATAACATACAGCATCATAAGTCATAGATTGACATTTCTCAACATAACATATCATGACATAGCATGTCAATTCTTACAACATGGCATAACAACTCGCATAGCATATCAAGACACAACATGGCATTTCTTAACACAACATATCATGACATAACATAGCATACCGTGACATAACATCGCATATCAGGGCATAATATTGATCATGCATTTCCATAATTCTTACAAAACAGGTAAAAACATCTTGGTTTTAAAAACGTAGTTTTTATGCCGTAGGCGAGATTCCTACTTACTTGGTTTCTAGTTAAAGCAGAATTCTCTACTCACCCAGATCTTTTATCCTCTACTGCTAAGTTCTGTAAAGGAATGCCTATTCAAAGGGTGAGGTTAATTTTTAGTATGCTATTTTTATTTAGCATAGTCATAAACGAATTAAATCCTCTCTTATAACGTATTTATCCTTTTTATTAAGGATCGTAAAAATTTGTAATTTCTATTATAAGGATTAATTAAATCCTCATAATTCTGTCTTCCTTAAGTGTCTTTACAAATTCGTGCTAAGTTGATAATTAATTAACTAATTTAATAACAGACACTTGCTGGAGTCGACTACCCGCGGTGATGCATGGTGATCAGGCAGCGATGAAACTTCAGCTCCCACCCATTTTCAACCTCCTAAGTTCAATGGCGGACTCAATTTTATAAAATTAAGCCTCTATCTACTTAGATCGAAAACGTCAACTTCAGCGAAATTCGGCAACTTGGATCTTGATCCTCAGGCAATGTATTGATGAAATTAATTGAGGGTTTTCATTACCCATGATCTTCTGAGCATTTTGAGACCACAATCATGACGATCCAACAGTTAGATCGTCAGGACCACCCTACACCACAACGGTGGCAAGCTCTATTCTCCGACAAACGGCTACGAGATAATGAAATTGGCATAGGAGTTTTGCTCAGCGTTCTTCTCTGAGTCCATTAACACCAGCGGTGTTGAAAACGGCGGCTGGAAGGAGGATAACGGCGAGCATCGTGGCTTCGGCGATGGCACTCCGGTGAGAATTGACGAGGCGGCATGGGCTTTGTTCGTCTCATTAATATGAGTCCATAGATACTGGAATCACCTCAATTGGAGGTCGGATGGCGAAGATATCACATAAAAAAAATGGGTATTTTTGAAACTTTGGCCTGCGAGTGCAACTTCGTTCAGAGGAGTTGGCGACTGCATGACACCATTCCCAGCTCAACTCGACGAGGGCTTTCTATTGGTGTAGGAGGTGTCAAAAACGGACACCCAAATCTCATCAGAGTGCTTTGGCTGTGAATGGCGAACGAAATAGAGAGAGAGAGAGAGAGAGAGAAAGTGATATGAAAATGTAAGGAATGAGAGAGAAATGGAAAGCATCTAATAATTCTTTCACCTACCACGTTAAATGAGTGTTAAATCTTGTCCTTTAATCTTATTTCCAAAGATTTCTTTTAAATAGATAAAATTTATACTAATTAGAGGTAATTAATTTAGCTGACATGAATTAATCTACTACTTATAGTTTGATGTTAATCTCTGAGTAATTTAATACCAATTTCAAATCTAATTCGTGTGTTTACAATCGGATTGTTTTAAGTCTAAAAAAATTAATTTTAGACTAATTAAAATCTTAACTTGACTTTTCTGCATTTTACCTCGAAAATGACATAATTACTAACAATGTCAATTTATGAGCTCGGATAGCATTTTTTTATCGAAAATGCTTTGCGTAAATCTGGTTTAACTAATTTGGCAATTAAGGACTGTTTGAGTGTTTAAATGTTTCTCAGTACACTGCTAACACTATATTATACTTAGAAATTCTTCCAATTAAAATTCTTAAGTTATTTTGGATTAAAATTCTTTCCGCCTTAAATCGCAGTGAAAATTATTAACCGAACTGTTTGATCACGAAAAGTGAATTTAACTTGAAACTTACTATAGAATTTTGTAATGTTAATATTAATTCCATAAATCTCTTAATCAAACATGATATTTTCTAGGAAAATTCTTGATTTAAATATGTAAATTACATTATTTAATTTTAAAATTTTCTCGGTCATTACATTCTACCCACCTTATAATAATTTTCGTCCTCAAAAATTTGAATAAAAATAGGAATACCCTACTATTTCATAACTTATTCTTGTGGGGTTTATTTCACTTTGCGATCTTATCCCAAGTGTATTTCTAATAGAAATTTAATTTATAAATAGATATTTAAATATTATTTTTTTTAATTTGGTCGAAAAAATAAAATAAGTAGATAGAGAGTTAAGTTTCGTTATTAAGTTTATTTTAACAAATTTGGACAATGACAAACAGAAGCAGCAGTTGTGCAAAAGAATTTCATAACATGCTTCTCAAATTCGGTTATTCAGCGGTAATTTATAGAAGATGCTAAACAAAAAAAAAGAATTTACCAAATATCCCTACCTCTTTTAGCTTATTTAAAAAAAAAAAAAATCTAAAAACACTTTTTAAAAGCAATGTCAATTGGACACTGTGATTTGACAATATATTTTATATGGGTGATCGGTCCCCTTAATGGTCTAATAATTAGCAGTCATTTTGGGAACATGGGTTTAGTGCTGGAGTCGTTTTGGGGCTGTTTCTTCTGAAGTAAAGAACCTCATAAGCTGGTGTCGTTTAGGAGTTTAGTGTTGGTGTCGATACTTAAAAACTAAATAAATAAATAAAATATTCAAAGCAGGTCAGGGACTCTTCTATATCTTTGGGAGCAGTCGTCTTAGTCGATAAAATTAATGAAGTTCAAACACATCTTATGGTATTAAACCTAAATAATAGGTTTAAATTAAAAAAAAAAAGAATTCAAAGAAGAATTACAAGAAGAAGAACAATAGTCTGAGAAAAAAACTACAGGTGAAGTCCAAAACATAGAAATAATAAAAACTAATCAAAAAATTAATTAGAAGGAAAACCAAAACGAGAGCGTGCGATTAATTGGGACATATCACACACGTCATTATGACCTTTTTTTTAAAAGCCTATTCAATAAAAAAAATTAAAAAAATGGAAATAACCATGTCCAAACTCCAAACCTTAATAACTTGAAATTTTATGTCATGTACTGCAAATTCAAACAAATTATTATCCTCAATACTCATTGCAATCTCATCTGCCTTCTAAGAAAGTTAATCACAACCAAACCAAAGAATCATACACCGAAAGAATATAAGACGAAAGTAACAACACAGTTGCATGTAATAAGCATGAACCCAAGTAGGGTGCGCCATGCAAATCAAATCAAATCAAAACAAACAACAGAATTGTGCAACTTTCATTTCATGGAGCTAAACTCCTCCGAGCTTTTGAGCAGAGTCAATAATGGTGGTCTTGATATATGGCTCCGAATTCCGCTCTCCAGGCCTGGTCATCATCCGGGATTGTGCTTTGTGGTATGTCCGAATCTTCCCTGTAGAGTGGTTGTAGTGCAGATTCTGGCAATCTGCTCTCTGCCATGTACTGCTTCATGGTCACCATCTCCATCTTGTGCTTTCTTTTCAACTTCTCCATTTGCTTCTTCAACTTCTCATTGTCTTGTTGCGCATTCGCAAAGTTCTCCTGCGAACAAGGCACCAGAATATCAAGATCATCCCACATATGATGCCATAGTAATTTTCATTCTCTATGCTCGAAGATTAAAAACCTTAATTATGTAATATGGAGTTGTCCCAGAAGTTAGATATACAACAACAACAAACCTTAATCACAATTTAATTGGGGTACCTTAATCACAATTTAATTGGGGTCGGCTATATGGATTTTACTTTTCCACACAGCTCTGTTCGAAATTAAACTTTCCTCAATACTTAAATCTAGAATGTCTTTCCTAACAACTTCGGTCCACATAATTATTGGTCTACTTCTCCTTCTCCTAATATTAGGTATAAGAATGTCCTCCCAAGCACTAACCGGTACTTCTACCGGGTACTACCTCAAGCGGCCATAATGTATATTTTTTTTAACATTGGATTTAATCCATGTAAGTCTTTCCTAAAGTTGAGAAACTAACAAAAGATGCCTGATAAAGCATGAATTTCCAAACAAACAAGGACATCAAAAACCATCCATTTGATATTTCCCAATTCTCTGTTCTCAATGGTAGAAACCACGTTAAGTATCCAATATGTGTGGTTGTCCCCGAAGTTAGCTTTATATATTGTATGATATATATACACACACACATATTTAACGTTAAAGTTTATCCATGTGAGTATTTCCTAAAGACGAGACTAACAAATATGCCCTTATCAAGAATGAATTTCCAAACATATAGATTTCTTTGCGTAAGAAATGAGTTACCTCTGCAACTGAAGATGCATGTTCAGCTTCTCTAAGCCTAACTAGGAGTTCACCAGCAGCGTGAACAGCTTCTGCAGTATCTCTAAGTTGAATCTTGAGACTCCTGTTTTCTTTCTTCAAAATCTCCCTCTCCTTCTCCCTTTCCACTCTCATTGCAGAGAGTTCCGCAGCGAGAGATTTAGCGAAACGAGAACCCTGACCTTTCTTTCCTGCCTTGGCTGCTGCCCTCTTCACATCTGCTATCCCTTCCATGATAGCGCGGTGTTTTGTAACCAAGTCATTGTACTTCTCCTGAAGCTCAACATAGTGTTCAATAATTCTAGCGTGACCAAGAACAGCTCTGTTAAGTGCGTCGTCTAACTCTTCGGTGCACTCCTTCTGTGAATTCAATTGCATCTCCACTTTCTCTGCTCGTCTACGATGCATGTCAAGATCAATTCTGAGATCCTCGGTTAAGGAAATCCACTCGCTTTCCATCTCTGTCCATCTTTGTCTTTCTTTCTCAAGTTCTTCATCGTTATTGTTTTGGAAGATGGCACTTTTTCGCAGTTGGATGGATCGTGACAATAATGATGACCTCAATTTTTCAGTAGACTTGGTAGGACATGCTTCAGTTTGCAACTGCAGCTTGCTTCTTAACATTTGAATCTCCTTAAGAAGTGCTTCCTTCTCGTTCACATCAAAAACTGATTCATTCTGAACTTCCTTTATTTCATAGTTCTCTTTTATAATCTCTGGCTGATGATTATTGTCAGAAATGCACCTTAAAAGCTGTATCAAAACACCATCAACTAGTGTAAGAAAACTTTCAGCACTTGAAAGGGTAAGAATTGATTTAAAATAATCATTAGTACCGTTTTTTCTTCCCTGGACGAATGACCTTCCTCATTTCTAGACTCCTCAAAGGATATTATTTCATTCGTTGTAGACACAAAACCAGGAGTACTGATATCTTGACAGTTTTCTGAATTAGAATTGTGACCCTCACGTTTATATTGCTCAATCTGCAGATTAAAAAAATCATGTAAGATCCAAGTTATTGTACAACTCACAATTCATCCAGTTCCAAGAGTAAGAAAAACAGTACCAATTGATTCAGCTGCTCAATTTTGGCTGCTTGTTCCATACAGCGATTTTCAAGCTCCTCTCTCTTTGCAACTTCTTCCATTAAGTTCTTTGCATCCTGTTGAGAAAAAAAAATGTAAAAAAAAAAAAAAAAAAAAAAAAAAAAAAGGAAAAGGAAAAACAATATGTAAACAAATGATGTACTGAATCAAAAATTAGTCGCTAGAAATGAGCTCAATATAGATACCTTTTTTACTTCCTCTGTCATCTGCTCAGAATTTCCTGCTTCTTTGACTGGTACAATCCATGTCTTTAAACTATCCTGGACCTCGTCAGAGTCTTTATTGTGGACTTGTCTTTTGCAAGATGCACAAAGGAATGTCTTCTCAGGAGAACTAGTTTTATCAACCTCCGGACATGGTTGCAGTGTCAAATGCTCAAAAGAGAAAGAAACTGTAGATTTGTTTGATGCGGAATTCCTTTGATGGTGATCAATGATATCCAAGCCCCTTTGAAGGCTTGCAGCCAACGACTCTGCAGGACCTGGAAATATCTTGCTTGAACGCAAAGAAGACCGGATAGACTGTCTCAATTCGTCTGATTTAGCGTTGGAATCCTCTGCAACATTGTTTGTAGTGACTGGATAGCTTGATGAAATAACCACACTTTTCCTAAGGTTTTTTCCGATTTTTGGAGACTCCGTCAACATTGGCTCTTGGAGGATTGCAGGCTTGCATGAGCTAATTGAAATGCTTTTTCTGAATTCGGAATTAATAGCCCTCAAGCTGTTTGGGGAACCTCGAATGTCATCTGTCAATGCTATGTTTTCCTTATGAAGCTCATTCTCAGATTTTTCAAGACTGATTTCTTCAATTTCTGTTTCTTCTGGACCATCTAAATCATCTTCACTCATCAGATCTGTCTCACCACTTTCAACCAACTGGGCGGAATCTCCATCGCTGGATTTTTGGTCTCTAAAATTCTCTTCACAAGATTTACCCAACTTTTCTAGCTGCTGTTGTAGTTCTCTGACATCATCCTCATCAATATTTACCTCTTCATCAGATTCGTTGTCTATGGGAGGTAATAGTAATGAGCGATTAAGGCTCACTCTTAACAGATTCAAGCTATCACGTACATTCCTTCCTTGAAAGTGCCCGTGCTTACTTGCAACTGAGTTTGCACTAGACTTTGCTCTAATAAGTTCTTCCTGCAACAAAAAGACCACGTTAGCAACAATCCTCAACTTTTGATTAACCTTTTAGGTATAATCAAAACAAAGCTGCGTAGTATCACCTTCAGCTGACGAATTTGGTCACTCAAATCATTAACATCATCCTCTGTTATCTCATTTATCACTGGCTTGTTTCTAATACATTTCACTCGTTCTCCAAACCGCAATGTTCCAAGTATTTCTCCATCATTGCTGCATTTAAAAAGCATAAACATTGAGCCTTTTTTCATGAAAGACATATTTGGTGTCATGCAAAGTATCAAAAGAATTAAGAACAATACGAAAACAACATAACCAGCACATCAGATTCTGCCTCCTAATGCTTCAGAATAGTGCTACTGCAGAGCCATATTTATGTTCGCGTCCAGTTTCTTAGTGCGCTTGTGTTTGTTAAGAGAAGTTTATGAGAAAAAATGGCTAAGAGAGAATACTTGTTATCGGGGGAGATGGCACAGAGCACTGTGAGTTTAGAATTGCCACCAAGTGATTCTCGCATTAAGTGTGTTAAGCAGGAACCTTTGTATAGAGCATCTTCAGGCTTGCCAGACTGAGGTTCTTTTGCCAGAGTATTTACCAAATGTCTGCAATAAACAAGACCGGGAATATAAAAATGTTGTAGGCAAGCTCAATAAAATCCAATGTGACACTGACAAGCCATATAAAAAATGCTGTTTGGAAAAGGAAAAGAATGTGATAAAGAAACTGTAGTCGTTGTATGTGTACTACCACTCCATACTACTAATAATCTCCAATCTACAATGAAACAAGTGCCAAGTTTTTATGTTCATACCCAAGCCGCGACAAGGACTTCTTTACACTTTTCCCTTCCTTTGTAGTACCGGCAACATCAATTTTTTTCCTATCTAAACCAGCAAGATCAACAAGGTTGATTCTGCTTGTCTTTGAACAACCAAAACACTTCGATGTGGTATCCTGTAGAAAATTGTTGATACAAGCACGAGCAGATGATATATAAATTTTGGAACTGCGGTATTCAAGTAGTCCGATGTTTAATTGAAAATCATTTGCAAAACAATATAGAATGTCATGTTCCATATGGACTGAATTACTAAAGTTCTAGATTTTTATCACAAATCACAATCAAAGATGAGATACAGAACAATTAAATTTATTGGTAACTGAAAGCAAACTCCACATCAAGTCATACCTTACTCCAGGACTCCATGATAAAAGTAAAAACAATGTGGGACCTAGAGCTTTTCGAATTCACACTAGTTGTTCCAACTTTTCTACTTGAAAGCCCCTGCATATTCAGAGAAAATAAGAAAAAAAAAAATAAGCCTCCATGGATTTAAGCACATTAGTAAAAAAACCTAGGCGAAAAAAAATATTAACCAAGAGATTAGACGTATGCTTTCCCAAAAAGCACTACAATTAGACATGCCAATCACTCTATTAAATGCAGAAAATAAAGTGGACCTTTCACCTTAATCAAAATCTGCTCAACATCCTCATAGCCAGTCACGTATTCTTCTGTCAAATTCTCAACATACAATCCATTTTTTTCATCATCCTTAATCTGTAAGAATTTAGACAAAGTTCATTACAACATTTTGCGTAATGCTCATAAACCCCCAAAAAAAAAGGAAAGAAAATTAAGAGCAAAATTTAGACATGAATGAATCAATGTAATAACTATGAGGAAGTAAATCTTGACCTCGAGATTCCGCAGGGTCGGATCAATCAAATCCCCTATTTGTTCATTGTATATCTGTGATGTGAACATGTTAAACAAGAACATTAATATAACATTAATATTGGAGCAATGAACAGCCCTTCAAAAAGTGAAGGAAAAGAAAAATACATACCTCAAGAAAAGAGCAACGGCATTGAAAATTTATCTGTTTCCCATCAAAATTATTTTGCTCCTACACGAGACAATACAAATCATACTTATTAACCACACTTCAAAGTATTCTTCCATAAAGTACCAATTTCAGGGATGGAAAAAACATAGAAACAAATCTTACTTTCTCAATCTCAGAAAATAACATCTGGAAGACACGAGGAGCAATGCCCTGGGAACTAAGAGGAGAAGGGTCATCAACCATGGCGCTTGGTGGACCCCACATTGTGTAGGTCTTTCCACTACCACTCTGGTCAGAATTCCAAATAATTACTAACATTAGAAAGTTCTGGTTTACAAACTCAAGCTCAAATGAAAAAATCCATGACAATAAATCCTTGAATACCTGGCCATATGACACAATGGAAGTGTTGTAACCAGCTAAAGCATCCCTAACCAATGGGACACCAACACATTGAAAAACATCTTCCTGTTATGAACACAATAACCAAGAGTCAAAACTCCATATACCTCTTTGATTCTATAGACAAACTTAGTAACACAACTTCTTGAGTTGTTCCATCTCCCATCACGCTAAACACTCCGACCAAAATGAAACAAATCTACTGGAAATCATGATTCTCCATTAATATCCAAAATTATGTTCTTGCATTATACTTTCTATGCAGAAAAAATAGCGCAGAATTCCAATTATAGTTCCAAAATAAAACCAATCTAGCTCTTTAAACATTCCTACCTAAGCTATAACACTCCGATTAGTTGTAGTAACATGATTTATTGGAAACCTTATTTCTCCATTCATATCCGACTTTATGCTCTTGCATTATACTTTCTGTGCAGCAATATAGGACCGAATGCTGATTATAGTTCCAAATAAAACCTAAACCTTTCTAATTAAAATAAAACGCACAAAAATTAGTTGTATTAAGCGTAATTTGAAATCTCAGTAATTAATTTCTCCATTTCTGTTCTCTCATTATACTTTATACGCAGCTAAATAGGGCACTATTCAGATTATACTATGAAATGAAACCCAAATTCTCTAAAACGCACAAAAATTGAGGCTAGTACCTGGTTGGCTTTTGAATCGAAAACCGAATCGAAGGTAAATTTCCGATCTCCAACCGTTACCATATCAGGCAAAACCTTCTTCAAAGTTCGATCTTTCACTCTTTCACTACCATTAGGAGGTCTAATTCTCACAACAACCTAAAGCAATTTAAGGAACGAAGCAATTACACCGATGTATACAAATTAATCAAAAAAAAATTTACAAAATTGGCAAAATCACAACTTCTTTAAGTACCTTCACTGGTGGATCCGAATCCACAGACGCTCGCGTCTCGGCCTTAACTTCCGATCGGACGAGCTCCAGCTGCGTTTTCGAAACATCCAAAAGCGGTTTCTTCACGGCGACAGGCGAGACCTGGCCGCCGCTGATGATGTTTCGATCGATGGGCGGAGTGTTTTCTGCGTTCGATTTGGAGATTCTGAGATTAGAGTTGGACTTCTTCTTTGCGGACATGGATCTCGGAAGTAGGTTTCGGATCGACGAGGCCGAGATGTTTCCGAGAAACCGAGTCTCCGAACTGGCCTCTGTGCTGTTGTTGGACCTCATCGTCGCGAAGAAGAAGAAGAAGAAGATGAAGGCTTTGAGCGAGATAGAGAGAGAAAGAGAGGAGAGAGAGAGAGAGAGAGAGAGAGAGAGAACTGTACAGAGTTTGAATTCGAAAGTGGTGGATGAAGAAGAAATGGACCGTTGCGTCTGTTTAATATTTTCTTCGGCGGTTTTTAAACTTCTTTTTAAGACGATTATCTATGTCAAATACCCAAAATCCCCCTCTCTTTTATTTTGCATTTCTTTTTTTTTGGCACATCTTGGCTTTTTAAATAAATGAATTTATTGTGTGCTTTAAAAATATGGAAATTTCTTCAGTATGACCGAAAAAATGACCTAAAGGTAGTTCTCTATTTTTCAACATTTAGATTTATATTAGAAATTGTCTGTTTTGCATATTTTTTCGATCTGATGTGATTTTGACTAGATTCAACGGTCAAAAACTAATCCTTCGATAAGTCGGCCTACCGGAAAAGGTCTCTAAGAATATTGGCTTTTTTTCTTTAAGAACTAGTTTTATAACGTGCTCCACATATATTATCGTGTTGGAGACAACTGAAGATTTTATTATTTACTGAATAATGAGAAATTCATTTATACAACCATATAAGGATTTTTGAATTTATTTTAAAAAGAAATGTGTGTAAAAATAACAATTGATAAAAAAAAATTAAGTAAGAATACATTTGAAAAAAAAATTATTTTAACCAACTAAAAATAAAATAGCATCACATGTAAAAAAATTACTCTCATATAAGTAACGTGAGGGAAAATATATTTTAAAAAGGTATACAAAAAATTAAAATATTAAAAATATTCATAAAAGAATAAAGATACAAAAAGAAAAAAAAAAGTAAAGGGCAGCCACATAAAAAAGAGATTTGAATCTCGTTCGCTTTAAGAATTTGAGTTGAGATATAATATTTTTTAAAAACTTTTAACGTAGTAAAAAAAGTTATATATGACATTTTTTAATAATTTTTAACTGTAAAAACTTAACATTAAAAATTTAAATTGGTAAAATAAATAAGACTTCGATTTTTTTTTCTTGATTCATAGGAATTTTTTCGGGAATACATTTTAGCTTCATATTGTTATGTTTGCGGGACAAAAATGAGGAAAAAGCAGCTCCACGTCATTATCATTTGGATTTATGCTGCCTGTCAATCGAATCACGTGCGAGGATAGATTAGTCCATTAAAAATATTCAAATAACTAGCCGTTAGGGGCGGTGGTAGGAACAACAGTTGGAGCGGATTGAAACTCATGGTCATATCATTTGACTTTACGTTTTGTTTATAACATTTTTTTTTGGGACAACTACAGTACGGCAACGCATTCTTTTTGCCCATTATGTATGCATCGAACCGTTAGGAACAAATAAGCTCACCATGTTCAGTGCATCTCCATACTTTAAATTTATTTAAACCCATAAATTTAGAGTCCATTTAGTTAGAGAATTCGTTTTCTGATTCGAATCATAATTCATGATTCGCTACAGTATTTTCTCTCATAAAAAATACACGTAAATCGAAAATGATTATAATCTCATGTTTATAAATTTAAAAAGAAAAATAAAGGGGGAAATCCGAGCTCCTCTACCACCATCGGTGTAAGGACGTCGCTGGTGACCCAAGTCTGAAAAGATTCAGAGCTCGATAAGTGGGGTCACCTAGGCGGTGGGTCATGAGTGGTCGCTCCGTCGTTAGGCAACCCACCCGCGGGGTTGCTCCGTCGTTGGTCGTGACCCTAACCGATGGAGGTCATGATTTCGCAATCATTGTCGTGCTGTGGAGGAGATCGCGCAGTGGAGGAGATCGTGTCACTTGTGTTCATACCGCTGTGAGACATGAAGGTGGATGGGTGGCGACCTCCTCCGCATGAGTGGCGAAGCGCCAAGCATCTCCGATGATGTTGGTGGGATATTTTTTATTATCATTTTCATTTTTTGGTAATTATATTAATTAGATTAGAAAGTTTTAACCAATAAAGATGGTTCTCATAACATAAGCTCTAAATGATTTTCTTTTTATTAGTTGTGGTGTTTATTGGTGTCCAATAATGAATTCTATTCGCATTTAAAAATTTAGATAAATGAGTCTCTAAACGTCCATTTTATTTTTATTGGCATCTCTAAGTCCCCACATCACTCCCGTAGTTAAAAAGTCACTAGAGGTCAAACTTTTTTTCAAAGTAGTTTTTGACTTTTTTTTTTTTTTTTGACCTTTTGGAAAGCAAAGTATGTATTGTGCGAGCTAATTGTGGTATTTATGTAATTTAGTTACTGTAATTGTAATTTGAGACTAGTTCGACCAAATTGTGGTGTTAAAAAAAGGGCTTTTTTTTTTTCAACTCCACTCTTTCTCTCTATATCTACTTGTTCTCTCTCATTTTTTCTGTTTTTGATATTTTTGTATATTTCTCTCACCGGACAAAGAGTGATTAGAACTGCACCGTAAACAATGACAAAGCCAAAAACCTTTTCATGAAGGCATATATTAAGCAAATTATAAAACTTTAAATCTATAATATTCAGAAATCTTAAAACATCATGACTCTCACAGAATTATAACTATAGCATACCTTGACTCATTATTTTGATTTTGAAGAAGATCATACAAAGAGTTTGAAGGAGAAGTAGAATTTAAGTTTCTATCTCTAAACCCTCGGTAACTTTTCTTAAACGTATTTTCTGATGGAGAGAACAGATATCAATAAAATTGGGTGGAGAGGGGACTAGACTCTTATTTTATAGACTATGAATCAGTATCTTCCATCAAAGCACACATCTCTTCATAATATGTAAACACATCTCTTCATAATATGTAGACACATCTCTTAATAAGAGTTGTAACCGCTCATAGCCAATAAAATTTTAGAATTAAAATAATTATTAAACTATTAAATAAATAATATTAATAGACTATTATTTTATTACGTGGATCACATAATTCTTACACAAATGTTGGACTAATGGAACTAAAAATAATAATAAAGAATACATTACAATCAAATATGATTTAAATATAGCATGGACATGTCACATAGCGGATAAACCACCATAACTCAAGTGTCATTATCAAATTGGGGAATAATAATACAACAAGAATTACTGAAATGATATCTAAAAAATACATGTAGTTTATATTTTCATAGTATTCTCTTCATGTAGCAACACGTAGGCACCAACAACAAATTACCGCATACTGTACACTTTTTTACCCTATCTTCACAAATTCTATTATCTTATGTGATTAAGAAAGATGTAGGCAGTTCATTTCGCCGATTCGAGTTTAGAATTCGAGTTTTACTATAGTAAAAAGCTCTCACATAACGTCACATCTCAACTCAAATTAAAAATTTAGATCAGCGAACTAAATGGGCCATAATGTATTTTTAAAATAGGATATACAAGACTTTAGCAAATATATATATATATATATATGAAGCAATATATATGTGTGTAAAGAAATGAATAGTTCTAGGGATTTTGGTTGTTTATATTAGCTCTAGTTATAAACGCGTTGTTGTTTTTCTATTAACAGATGTAATTTTTCAATATTAATCGATATGATAAATTTTTAACGTCCACAAATAAAAAATGACAAGTAATATTTTACGTTAATTGGCGTTAAAAAATTTGGATAGGTTTTGGAAGAAACATTAGAATGTTTTCTCAAGAAAAAGAAAAAAAAAAGGAAAACATATATATATATATATATATGAATTTAGAGGAAATTTAAGTTTATATTTGTAAAATTTAACCAACGACACTGAAACATAGAAACGACATCAAATAATAATAATACGAAACTAAGGTAAATATCTTGAACGACAACAAAGTTAAAATATTTGCTGCTTATTTTTCATTTTATTTATCTATAATGTTCATAGAAATGAAACGATACAGGTAATAGAAGAAATCTTGGATAACCTAAAGTAGAAAGGTGAAATTTTACAAGTTTACAAAAAATAAAATAACTTTTCTTAGTTTAATTTTACCCTTTTAATTACACCTCACAAGTTTTGTTTTAGTTTCATTGTTCATCATGTGCCATGATTTTTTTTTGGTCAAGGTTAGTAAAGAAAAAAAAAAGTAGAAGAAAAGGTATAACTGAGGCTCTTTTATATAGAAAAAAGGTATATATGCATACATATGCACCAAAAGTTTTTTTTTTTTTTTTTTGTCTTGATATATTCATTTCCTAAAATTTCAAGCAATATTCTTAAATCGAGAATTTGTATTATGATTCGTGACTCATTACAGTATTTTTTTCATAAAAAATATACATAAATAGAGAATAATTTTAAATTATAATTTTAAATCTATAAATTAAACATCCATTAATATATTCGAGATTACTTGGCCACTAGGAGCATTTTCCGAAAAGATTTTTCTCTCTTTTTATTTCCTAACAACTACTAAAAGTAAAAAATAGCTGCTTTTTGACAGAGTCTCGTTCCAGATATCAGGGCTTCCTTTCAGCGGATTCTAGTGGGCATTTAACATCAAAGAGGCCAAGACTTGTAAAATCCATCACAGCATAAGAAAAGGCTTGAATCTGATCTCAAGATATAATTAAAAAAAAAATGGTACTAAACATTTATATTTAGAAATTTTCGATAGCCTTATACTTTTTAATTGTTAGATTTATTAAAATTTATCTATTCTGCATATTTTTTTTAATCTGATGTGATTTTAATCAATTCAAATTAAGACTACTAATAGCGTAGACTACGAAAGAAACTTCCCTATCTTCTTTTTATCTCTACAGAAAATTGAATTCTTTTTCTCTCAACTCAAAACATTTTCAATGAGCCTTCTGTTTCTCTATGCAACCTTTTTGCACATATAATGCCCCTCAAAAAAGAAAAAAAAAATTTGTAATTTATATCTCCAAAGTCCAAGTGTCGAAATATGGGTCCGTTCGGTTCGCTAATTCGAGTTTTTAATTCGAGTTGAGATGTAATGTTGTGTGAGAGTTTTTTACTGTAATAAAAAAATTAGATGTGACTGTTTTTGAAAGCTTTTTACTGTAATAAAACTCGAATTATAAATTCAAATCAGCGAAAAAAACGATGCATTCTATTCAATAACAATAATAACAATTAGCTTCATAAAAAAGTAAAATGATCTTTTAAACCCCACATTTTACCATTTCAAAAAATGAAACTTTTATCTTCTTCATCATATATATATATATATGTATATATATATATGTAAATAATGTCACATATTCCTTTCATCATTATAGATATCTCCAAATGTTGGAGACTTGTATTCTTCAAATCATGACCAGTCATTCCATTTCTAGATGATATAGACGCATTCTACGGCCCTCTTTTGGCCTACAAATGACATATATATATATGTAAATAATGTCACATATTCCTTTCATCATTATAGATATCTCCAAATGTTGGAGACTTGTATTCTTCAAATCATGACCAGTCATTCCATTTCTAGATGATATAGACGCATTCTACGGCCCTCTTTTGGCCTACAAATGACAAATAAAAGATACTTCCAAAGTCAAGTTAAAAAAAAAAAGGAAAATGCAATGCAATGACTTTTTGACTGGAACTTTTATCACCGCCTCAGGAAATAGTGTTACACTAAATATGCAAAATCGTTGAAGAAGTTGATAAAATTGCTAGTTTAACATTAACTAAAAATAATTTCTTTATTTCTATCTCTACGCATAGAAAATTGAATTCTGGTTCTTTTCTCCCAACTTTAACATTTTCAACGAGTCTTGTCTCTCCATTCGAACCTTTTAACAATAAGCAATTTTTGCGCATGACGAAAAAAAGGAAAATATTTATGTTTATCATTAATAATATTTTGTAATTTATATCTCAATGTTAAGTGTCAAGTTCTATCAGCCTCACTCTAGTTGATTATGATGACGGTGGTGATGATGATAATAAGCTTTAAAAAAAAAGTAATACCTTTTAAACTCTACATTTACCCAACTTAAAATATGGGTTCGTTTAGTTTGCTGATTCGAGTTTTTAATTCGAGTTAAGATGTGACTTTATATGAGAGATTTTTACTGTAACAAAAAAGTTAAATGTGATTATTTTTTAGAGCTTTTTACTGTAGTAAAACTCAAATTCTAAAGTCGAATCGGTGAAATGAGAGTTGGCTTCGTTCACTTTGCGAATTCGAGTTAAGATATGATATTTTCTTAGAGTTTTTAATTATAGCAGAAAAAGTTATGTATTACATTTTCTAAGAACTTTTAATTGTAGAAACCTAAAACTGAAAACTCGAATCGGTGAAATTAACGATGCCAAAATTTTTATTTTCATCATCATATATGTGTGTGTCCTATCTCGTATTAATTTTATCATTATAGACATTCCCAATGTTATATACACTGTATTCTTCAAACCAAGATTAGTTATCCATTTCTAGATGTTACAGACCATTCTACATCACTTTTTCGGGCCTAAAAATGACAAATTAAATATACATCCAAAGTCAAGTTCAAAAAAATGGAAAATACAATGCAATGACTTTTGTCTCAAACTTATGTAACCACCTTAGGAACTAGCGTTACACTGGGCACCAAGGAAATCAACCTAATTGAACACTTCTTTCAATAAACTGATCACGTAGACTTTTTCATGCGTTTGGCTTAATTTTTATATTGAAGTTCTAGAGTATCTATATATGGTGGACATATCTTCTTTTTCTTTTTTTCTTTGAAACGTAAAATTGTATTCCAAATTTAAAAGAAACACATATATTAATAGAGACATAAATGTTTTTTACCAGTAAAAAAATGCAAAGGGTGATTAAATCTGCACCAAGTTCTAACAAAATATAAGAAACCGAAATGGCGTAACAACAGTCGAGAATATAAATAGCTCTTTTTACAATATTTTTACGATTGATAGAGAATTCCGATCGATCTGAACTAAGAAACCCACGAGGTGAAATATCATTTTGAAAGAAGAGGTTAAAAATTCAATTTTCCTAAACTCTGAAGAAAGGAAATTTGCATATGTGAGGCTTCTCATTCAGAAGCACCACAATTCAAGTCTTGAAACCCAATAATGAGAACCAAAAATGCAAAATCATTGAAGTTGATAAAACTGACTCAAGAGGAGAACTGGTCCAAATCAGTTGATCATAGTTGAAAGCCACCTTTTTTTTTTTTATTCAACTGGCCAAATGATAGTTTTGTGGGAATATTGGCTGCATGCGTACTGCTAGCATTTAAAAGTCAAGAAGGGACTATTAACCAAAACACCCCCTAATACAATAGTATAAACCCCATCCAAGTTGCCACATTTTCAAAACAAAAAACAAAAAAAAAGGGTTATTAAGTCAAAAGACAATTTTTATTCTGCATACTTTTTATTTTAATGTGATTTTTATCAAATTTAACAGTAAAAACTATGCACTAATAAGATAAAAGGTCCCCATGAAAAAAGGGCCATTAAGTTATCATCTAAAATTTTTCTATGGAAAAAGAAAATAAATACCCTTTTAGAGTATTTGAGACTTTGAGTCAAAATTTTTACCTCTTGCTCTTAATTACATTTTAGTCAATAATTATGGGCCTGTTTGGTATATGGGTTCACCATAGTTCAAATCAAGATTTTTTATTATGACTTTTGAAATTTAAATTTTTATGAGAGAAAAATACTGTAACAGAATAAAAACTATGGGTTTGCGTTGTAGCAGAACCCATATGCCAAACATACATTATATTAGTCAAAGAGTATTAATAAAAAAATAAAGAGTAAAAAATCAAAATTAATGCACTCTTGAAGGTGAATTCAGTGATTCTTTCTTTCCC
>NW_010361270.1:149338-158751 GCF_000414095.1 Morus notabilis | reverse complement strand
TTCCCTATACTTCTTTGGAGACATATAATACATTTTTAGTTAAAATTTTTATCTCTTACTCTTAATTAATACTCTTTTAGTCAATAACTATATTAATTAAAGGGTATAAGTAAAAATCATGAGTTCAAATAATTCTCTCTTTCCCAATATTTCGTTGGAGACATATATATCAAGTTAAAGGGGATTATGGGACAAGTCTTCAAGTAAATTTCTTTTCTTTATTTTTTTTATTGTGATTTTAGCCTAGCAACTAGCATTTAAAAGTCATGGAGGTACAATTAAATAGAACACCCCCTAAAACAATAGTGCCACATAAAGCCCATCAAAGTTGCCATATTTTCAATATATATATATATATATTATATGTATATAAGTATTGCTATACAATTCCGCGGAGTTTATTATCATTTATATATATATATATATTATTAAGTCATCATCAGAATTTCCTCATATTTCTTTGGAGACATATCAAGTTAATGGGATTATGGCAAAGACATATAATTTTTAATTTTTTGTAATTTTTAAAATCATTGGTTCCTAATGTGAAATAGGCAGGCACCCCACTATAGATGTCCTTTTCTATAGTTTATGTTACAGCACTAAGAAGTACATATATTACACTTGAAGTGCTTCTCAATTCCCTCAAACAACATCTCAATTTTGTTTATAAATGACAAAAAGGCTAAAAATTATTAGAGGTTGGTGAATTTGAAAACAATGTTGCATAAATAAAGCCCCGTTTATTTTACCGATTCGAGTTTTACTACAGTAAAAAACTCTCAGAAACAGTCACATCTAATTTTTTTTGTTACAGTAAAAAACTCTCACATAAAATTACATCTCAACTCGAATTAAAAACTGGAATCAGCAAACTAAACGGGTCCTAAGAGGAGACTGATTATTTTGCTCCATTTTTTTTTAAATTCCTCTAGGAGAAACTAGATCCACCAAAAGTGAGTTTTCAACAAACCAATCCATAGTCTTGTGGACTTGTAAAGCCATATTAGTGGTAGGATTAAGCTTTGGCTTCTCAAACTTTGTATGGATAATCTATAAATACGCCAATTGCGGCATTTCATACTCATAAAAGGTGACAACTTGGGAAAAGTATATAATGGTAGATGAAAAGTATACTAATTCATCAAATTCTACCCAACATGTCTAATCCAATCTATCTATATCATCCAGAAAAGGGAAAAGAAAGGAAAAAAGACAATTGTGGAAGAAGAGGGAAAAAAAGTTTTCCCATCATTGTCATGGGTGACTAATCTTAGAGCCAAGGGGTTCCTTGAGAAAAGAGAGGAAAGGAAAGAATTCAATTAAAAAAGAGATATGTATAAAAAGACGTTCTAGAATAGGAGTAGGACATCCCATTAATGGTGGGTGTTTTTAAATATTAGATCCTGATAAAATTACTTTAAAATAAACAATCATATAAAATTAACAAAATCAAATAAAAGTATGATAATTCAAGATAATAATATTATTGTTAAGGTATTCTGAATTAACTTTATAAATACTTCATGATCTTTATACCATGTTTTAACATGATCTTAAATTTTGAAAATGGTTCATTTCATCATAATTATGTACCATGATTTAAAATACCTCGTACGTTTGTTTAACTAATAAAATGACAATATAGGACTGCTTATACTTTTATAAATGCCCCCAATTATTAATTTTAAGTCAATTTCCCCTTAAGTTATTACTTTTGTCTAAAATTGACATAAAATCAATGATCCATAAGAGGTTGAGGAATATTTTGAACTGTTTTAATACTTCATGGGCGACTCTTTCTAAAATATAGAGGCATAGTAAAACATGGTATAAATTTTAGGGGCATTTATGAAATCAATCACTGTATTTTACATTACTGGTTAAAGAATTTTTGAAAAATTAAAATTAAGAGTCCATTGGTTACTGAAGAGTGGTCATGCAGGCAATCCTGCCTCAAAAGTCTACTTTGGACGGATTATAAGATTTCAAAGTGACGGTTAGAGATCATTTAAGTGACCCCTAGCCCTCCAAAGTCATTTGAATTAAAATGCAAAAGGACCCCACCATAATTAGTTATTTATTTCAACTATTTGTAGCTTTTCAACAATAGCAACTTCAGGTTTGAATTTGTGTAACAGAATCCTTGGAGGAGCTTTGCTAAATAATTTGTTAAAATGGGGCCCGTTTAATTCGTTGATTTGAGTTTTTAATTTGAGTTGAGATGTGACTTTACGTAAGAATTTTTTAATGTAACTTTTTTTTACATGTGATGATTTCTAAGAGCTTTTAGTGTAATAAAATTTAAATTTTAAACTCGAATTGACGAAATAAACAGGACCTAAAGCTTTTACCTCTCATTGGGTGACTTTTTTTTTTTTTTGGGTAGAAAAGTGAGAATCCTCCTAAGTCATTCATTCTTTACTTTTAGGCCCCTTGATTAGTCTAGCATCTTTACTTTGAATTTACATTTACATTTCTTTTTTTTTTTTTCGTAAATGTATATGAAGGACAAAGGAGAGATAAACAAAAAAAAAAAGTTTATAATACGTGGATGGCACATGCAAATTGGAATTATTTGTTTTCCATCTGTTGTATTTTTATGTAATTAAGCTGTCACCCAATTTTTCAAATTTTCTTAAAATTATTTTATCAAACCAAAGAAGCTATTTGCCTTGCTAAGTGTTCTTGTTTATCCTTTTTTTTTAATATCTTTACATTTATGTCACTATTTTTTTACTATTTTTATATTTATGGCACTCAAAATATACGTTTGTGTCACTTAATTTTTTTTTCTGATTTTACTGCACCACTTCTATGACATAAACATTAATTAGTACTATTTTGAATGGTATTTTTAATTTTCTCTCTTTTTTAATGGATGAAAAAGGTAGATTTATTCATTTTGTTGCCATCTCTTCCTATCATCTTTTTCTTATATTTATGCAAGCTTTCTTCTTTTTTTTTTTTTCTTTTTTTTAAGGGAAAATGCAACCATATATCAAGTTAGGCAGGTTGAACACCTTCTTCTTTGTCCTTTTATGTTTTATCTTTGGTTAAATTATTAAAGACGGTTCAATAGTACATATTCTACTCAATCTTTGACTTTAAACTTTGCTTTGATCTATAAATATACAGGGAGAAAGAGGGAAATAGGCCAAGACTTGAGATGAATTAAAATTAATAGATCAATAGTTTATATAAGTTAATAAATAGGCTAAATTACTGTTTTTATTCATAATTTATCTGGTTATGAACCATAACTTAACAGGTTATTGTCTATAATTCACAATTTTTATCAATAACTTGTCTGACTATAAACCATAACTTGACAAGTTATGGCCTATTAATTTCTATAACTAAAAATTTATCTATATACTTTCTTAAGCTTTTCATATTGACTAATTTTTTACTATTTCTCAAATATATATATATATATATATATATTCCTAGCAGAAGTTTTCAGCCTTTGCGCAGAGAAACTGTAAAACTCATGAATGGCTGTAAAAAAGAAAGTCCCTAGAAAAAAAAAATGGGGGAGGAGAAAAAAAAAAAAAAGCTGCAAAAAACAGCATGTGCATAATTCTCAAGATTTTTATGGAGCAAAAAGATGGAACTCCTCTGACGCGGAGCACTAGCAATAGTGTGATTTGAATGAGATTAAATCAGAATTGCATTGGACTAAAAACATCCGAATTATCTGATAAATACTAAAAAAATATTTAGCAAAAATAAAGCTTAAAACAATAATTTGCGCACAATTTTGTATGTTGCTTTTCTCTTTTTTCCTCAGTGAAAGTGAAATAATATGTCGTACCCGTGCTCTCTATTTTTGTTTTTTTTACAGGACGTACCCAAACTCCACTCCACTTAAATTCTCAGGTTTCGTTTATTTCACCGATTTGACTTTTCAGTTTTAGATTTTTACAGTAAAAAGTTCTTAAAAAATGTCACATTTAACTTTTTCTGCTACAATAAAAAGCTCTCATAAAATGTCTCCGTTCACTTCACCGATTCGAGTTTAAAATTTAAGTTTTGCTACAGTAAAAAGTTCTCAGAAACAGTCACATCTAACTTTTTTACTATAATAAAAAGCTCTCACATAAAATCACATCTCAACTCGAATTACAAACTCGAATCAGCAAAGTGAACGGGCTATAAATTAAGAGGTTTTAAGCCCGTAATCTCTATTTAATGCCACTATTAAAATCTATTAGAAACACAGGTGAAATAGAAAGTTAATTAGTATTTGATTTCTAAATATTCATGCACGCCAAACACATAATCTCACTATTTTAAAGAATAAAAAATAGAAACATAAAAAAAAAATCTCTCATAAAAAAAAGAGCTATAGAACAATGGTCTATTATCGCTAACATTTGATCTCACACATGTTAGGTTCTCGTTTGTCTTTGCATAAACAAGAAAATGATTGGTTTAGTTTTAGAGAAACCTTGATAGAAAATAAAATCTTTTTGTGGTTCGGGAATTAAAGGTAACACTAGCAAATGGCTATATTTATTGAATTAATTATAAAAATTCCACCCCCCAACTATAATTAATTTTTTGGTCCCCCATCTATTAAATTTTAACGTATAATTTTTTTAAAAAAATTCATGAAAATTAACACACAATTAATTGTTCACTGAATTTTTCAGTGACCCTCGTTTTCTTTGTTTGACATGCTATTTTTGTTAAAATTCTAATGGAATAAGGTTTTTCTTTTTTTTTTTTTGTTAATCTTTCATGCATCATAAGAATAAATAATACGTTTTAAAGATTGGAAACACGTTTGGTTATAAGGGTTATAGTAAAAGCAGAATATGTAATTAATGCATTTTTTTTGTTGTTGTTGTTTTTTTTTGGGGTATAAACAAATTCCAATATTTTGTTTAGCAAGGGAAAGCACTAACATAAGTGAAAATCTCAATAAAGTTGCACCCTAGTTGCAGAAAAGTCACACATACACACAAATGTATATACATATACAAAGTATACATACTATATATATATATATATATATATATATATATATGCGTGTGCTTGGTGTCCCCACGGACCCCACCTACAAAAGCGCACTGAAACCTGTTCTGATTGGTCCAACCAAGTCGAAACGCATGGGGCGGTGTACCTGCAAAACCCATCTCCTTCTTTGGCTTATTATTAGCATAAGGGTATTTGGCATATTCACCCCTAAATTTGCAGCATTTTTGACAACTTACTTTTTAAACTTTTAATTTTAATAATTTATTTCTCTTGTAAAAAGATTGTAATTTAGCCAATTTTGAGGATGTCATGTTAAAAGCATCTCTAAGAGAGTTTTTTAAATTTTAATTAAAATTGTTAAAATATTATTTTAATTAGTAATTTTTTAGTGAGTTACTCTAATTATATTTTCTACTTTAACTCAATATAAACTATTTTAATATTTATTAAATTTAAAATATAAACAATTTTATTAAATTTATAAAAAAATCTTTACATTTATTACAGTTAAACAAATAAAATAATATAAAAAATTAAATAACTAACCACTCCATATTAATTATATTTAGTTAGTGTGAAAGATATTCTCTAAAATATTTAATCATTTAACTAATAATTAGAGTAAAAAAAATAAAAAAAATTAAATCATTAATTATTTTAACTAAAAAATAAAATGATTAATATAATTAAAATTGTTCTAAATTAATAATGAAAATGTACCTTTAAAAAAACTCAACATTTTAATTCAAATTATAATATAAATAATTCTTCAATTCTCAATCCCTGGAATTTGACAACAAAAAAGAACACACACACAAAATATCTATCTCATTCATATTAAACTATTACTAATCTACTGTTCATGGAAGAAAACAACAAAACATCCATAAATACTGATCCACTTGGTACACGTATACAAACAGGAGAGAGAGAAAGATAGAGAGAGAAAACCCATTTCCGACAAGCTTCAACACACGCATCTGAAGTTTTTCATTTTCCCCAGTAACCGAAGTTGTATTCTTTTGTGTAGTTTACTATTATTAAACTAATTATTCATCATTCATTTTCTCACGGTGTTCAAGGAAGTTCCATATTCCACTGTTCGGTTATTGTCCAACAACGGAAGAATAATCAATCACCACCTCGATTCACGAACTGGGTCGTGGACAGATCTCGGTTTCGAGCCAGGAAAAATCGGTTTGACTTTTGAGGTAAAACAGCCAAAAGCCAAAGAAAAAAGAAAAAGATAAAGAGCTTGTACCAATCTTGGGATTTTTGCTTTCTTCTCTTTTTGTGCTTTTATTACTTGTTTTTCATTTATTTATGTTTTAATTGCTGTTGGAGAGCTCAAAGGAAGGGAATTTCAAAGTGGGATTTTTTTGGTTTTGTTTTTAGAATTATGTGACGATCTGGGTCATTGTCTTTTTTTTTTTTTTTTGCTTTACCTCTTTTTACTCCCTTGGATTCCGGTCGTGGTGTTTCTGTGTTAGAAAAGTAGGTAGCTTTATTGGAATCTGTTCATATCTGGCGTTTTTTGCTTCTTCTTATCTTATTAAGCTTTGGGAATTTTCTTGGTTTTTAGTATAAGGATAATAATTCACTTGAAAGGTTCAATTTTGTTTTGTGGGGGTTTGGATTCTGGAGCAAAATTCCCGTTCATTTCAGCTTATCTTTAGTTTTAACTTTCTGGGTTTGGCTTTAAGTTCTTGGTTTTTCCTGATTTTGGTTTTGTCTGCTGCTTCTAGAGTTGTTCATCCAAAAAGGGTCTTTTTTTTAGTGTTTTGAAGAATTTTCTGTGTTGATATCTTCATCTCATAGTTAATTTCTGGTACTTTGCTACTGAATTTTCTTAAACTTGTGCTTATTTTGGTTGTCACCCTCTTGTCTTTAGTTTGGGTTCTGGGTTTTGAAGGAAGCAAAAAAAAAAGTCCTTTTTTTGTGTGGAAAATCTGGCTTCTGAATATATATATATATATATATACATATATATATATGTATATATATATTCCTTTTGTGTATCTCAGCTTATGACTTATGCTAGTACCTCATAGCTTATACATAAATCTCTCAACAACTGGGTTTGATAAAGAACGTCTTATTTGTTAAATTTTGGGTTCTAAATTTTATGACTTTTCCTTTTCTGGTGTATCTTATGCATTATATCTATACATCACTTCACAAAATAATTTTGAGCTTTTGCTCCAAAAATCCCTCAAAACTTTCTAGTATTTATATTAATTCTTGGGTTACTTTTATTTTTTCACACAAAATCTTCTTGTGCTTCCACAGGTTCCAAATCTTCTAAGCCGCCATGGATTCCCCACAATCCGTTGTGTCTCCATACAAGAACTCTGCCGATTCTTCCGAGCATGAGAAGCAGAAATCCGACTTCTTCACCACCAGAACCTCCAAGGACCTCAAAACCAACGGCAAAGATTCTGCCCGACACAACAACAACAACAATCTAGAGCCGTCCATAGGCCTCCTCCATGTCTACATCCACTCAGCCAGAGACATCCACAACATCTGCATTTACCACAAACAAGACGTCTACGCCAAGATTTGCCTCACCACTGATCCAGACAAAACAGTCTCCTCCACCATCATCAATGGCGGAGGCCGAAACCCGGTTTTCAACGAAAAGCTCGAGCTCAGTGTCAACACCATTGAGTCCTCTCTCAAGTGTGAGATTTGGATGCTCAGCAGGGTCAGGAATTACCTTGAGGACCAGCCTCTTGGCTTTGCCTTGGTCCCTTTGTCTGAGGTCTTGATCAACAATGGAGAGTTGGAGAAGGAATTCTCACTCTCCTCCACCGATCTCTTCCACTCCCCGGCGGGTTTTGTCCAGCTTTCGCTTAAGTACACCGGGGCGTCGCCCGCGGTGATTGTGAGTGCGAAGCCCGCAGCAGCCACCAATTTGCAGGAAGATGGTGATGCTGATATATCTGAGTCTCCTATCACTAGTGAATTGGACAAGATTGAGTTCCCGGATCCTAAGATTGCGAATGAGGATCAGATAATGGTTTCGGAGTATTTTGGATTGCCATGTACTAGTTTGGAGTCTGATGATACTAGCTCCGAGAGCTTGGTCAATGCTGGTGGTGAAAATGTTGTTAATGATCAACATGATGATGTTGTGGAGAGTTTCTCCAATGCCGAGACTGTCCAGGCTCCTCCGAAAGCAGTCGATTCGCCACCAAGCGTGTCGACGGCAAATGGAGCTTTGTCTCCTTCGGTGCAAGCGAGCTCGGAGTCTTCTGAGGCTCCGGCGGGGGAGAAAGCGAAATCTCCGGACAGGAAACAGGCCAAGGAGAAAGCTGTGGATGGAAAGGATAGTGAGAGTGATTCCTCTGGTGGGTTGTCGAGTGATTCGTTCACAAAGCCTGTTGTGACTGTCAACATTGAGCCTGAGCAGAAGGTTGTGCAGCAGGAGATTGTTGACATGTACATGAAGAGTATGCAACAGTTCACTGAGTCCTTGGCGAAAATGAAGCTCCCTTTGGACATTGATCCTGCCGGGACAACGACAACGTCAACGACAACCCCGACCTCCATGTCCTCCTCGGAGAATTCGAGCTCTGATCCGAAGTTACAGGCCGCGAAAAACAGCGGCTCCCGTGTGTTCTATGGGAGCAGGGCTTTCTTCTGAGCTTTGTGTTTTGCCAAAAAGTTAAAGTGGGAATTTGGCAAAGGTGACTTAGAATTTTAGAGAGGCAAAAAAAAAAGAGAGACTAATACTAGTGTTGAGAACTTTGGAAAGTCTAATAACGTGTCATGTAGTTGTTGTATCTTGTATTTTGTATCTTCCTTTTACTTTTGTTGAGATGTTTTTAGGTGATGATGACATGAACTTACTCAGTATGAGCTTATGAGCTTTGTTTTATGTATGATGAACTATTTCCGTTACATTTTCTTTCCTCTTTTCTGTAAGATTTCATACTGAAATAATTGAAAAATCAAATAGGGTCATGAACTGCTGAGGCTATTCATATGTAAAATCATGTGAACGATGATATTAGTAAGGTCCCACATTCACGTGGTGATTAGAGGAAAAAGTTAAAAGTTTGATTTGTGGAAAAGCGCAAGTTGTTTTTCTTCTTTGGCCGTTTCTCATGAAATCATTAGGTTTATAAGCCATCATCATATCTTTTCAATCTCCATCAAGAGTGTGAATTGGGGCCATGGTTATTAGTGGGGGTGTTAAACTATATATTTATGGCTCAATCTTGAGGCAAAAATGTACTACTTTCTTTTGCTCTAACCTAATGAATGCTTGTTTCTGCTCATTAAAGCAGAAAATCACAAAAAGCAAAAGCACCTTGTTCACAACTGCTTATTATAAAAAATTAAGTTCTACAGGCAAGCTTAACAGGAAAGATACCACTGCAAACAAAGTCTAAAAATTGCCCATTATAAATATATATATA
>NW_010361270.1:120924-149316 GCF_000414095.1 Morus notabilis | reverse complement strand
TATATATATATATATATATCGTGATTTCCCATTGAATATAGAAAAAATCATTGGCGTCGTTAATTATCATAGATTTTTTTTAATCAACTATTCGATTTATTATAACTTTTTAATTAATATCTTTCGGTTAAAATAAATATACTCACTGAAAGATAAATATTAGAATAAGTATTAAAATCACACCTATATATACAAGGTTCAAAAGCCTAAAGCATCATTCCACTTTTATTTGCAAAGAAAATAAGTTTCATTTTTTCTACTTTTGCATAAATTCAAATGGGGACTTCAATAACTTCATGAGCTCTGAGGTGAATATGCCTCCTACATATCCAAGCAATCTGACCGCTATCTCTATACCTCACTCTCCACAAGCCAAACTTCTCTGCAATTTCCTTCCCAGTTGAGCATCTTCTGTCCCTGAGAAAGTCCACCACCCACTGCTGTGCTGTTCTTAGATCTTGCTGAATATCCCTTGTGTCCCCACCCCTGCTTCTGTTCCTTCCCATAGCCGCGGCTCCCATAGCCGCGGCTCCCACAGCCCCGGCTGCAGCCGCCCCTGCTGCTCCAGTGAGAAGGGGCGAGTGCGCTAGGTGGGCGACTTCCTTGCTCAAATCCGGTATCATTTCCCCCATTCCAGCTGCTAGGTGAGCTCCTATCTTGAGAGCAAATGTTAACAGCTTCATGAACTTTGACATGTATGGAGCTAAACACTTGACAGCCATGTTGTCAACCTGCATTATCTCACACCCCATCTGATCCTCAACAACGTGCATTTCTCGGCGGAATTCGCATAACATGTGCAGCCGAAGAGCAGTCATGCCCGAGATCATGGTGGTGATCAACCTCCTAGAGTAGTTTTCTGTCTTAACAAAGAAGAACATGTTGGGAACTTTTCTCTCTTCAATTTGGACATTGTAGTTGACTAGATAGTTGACTTTTTGATGAAGCTCGGTTAAGAGCCTGTGCTCGTAGTATCGCAGCCCTTGAATCTCCTGCTTCAAGTCTCTGATCTCTTGTTCAATGATCTTCAGCCTTTGCAAAACTACTTCCAAGCCTTTGGCAATTCCCCCTAAACTAGGATCAACTTTTTCATGATCATCGCCCGTGGACAGCGCCTGCTCTGATCCATCTGGATTAGTTTCAGGCGAGACTTGTAGCTCCACAGCAAGGTTGTACAAATCATGATACCTCCGGTGCAGCACCTCGCGGAAGTCATCTTCCGATAGAAGGTCTCGGGCAAAATCGAAGCCAGGGGATAGAACCGTCCTTCCAGAGTCGGAAACTGCATCCCAGGTGTGCTGATAATCATACATGCCATCCGCGGGAACCGAAAGCAATGCGCGTTTCAACACCTGCAATGAGACAAACTGACTTCTCCTGTATCTTGGGGGAGTCAGATTTTGCACGCACTCCGGCCTCATTACGGTTTCGGTCAAGGTGATGCCATGGCAGAGGCTGTGGATTGCTGGTATTATGAGCTGATGGATCAGCCTAAGTGTTTCTGTGATGTTCTTGGTTGAACATGCCAGAATATCAATGTAGTAACCAAGTTGTCCTCCTAGCTCCACTCTGATATAGATTCCATTTATGTTTATGGAGATTAAGTACTTCTCAAGGCTGTAAGTGGCACCATGTTGGTTCCTTAACCCCATGATCTTGTTATAAAGATGCACCTGGGTTTTGAAACAAATGAGATCAAATAGGCCTTATAAATTACACAAGAAAAAAAAAAACCATGAACAAAAACAAACACAAAAAGATTTTGTTAAACAAATTGTTGTTGAAAATGTAGTTCTGCAATTGAAGTTTTCATATTGCAGTAATAGAATTATAAATTTGAGCCTCAAAGTAAATCTACTTTATTGATGTCCATTATGTATGGTAATGATATACACTTATTTGCAAAAGGAGAAATTACATAACAAATTCAACTAGTGTATTGGCCAACTCATACATATTAATGATTCTTGAAATGTTAAAGCTAAAATTCTGAAGCAAATAAACCATCTAATTTATTTGTGCTGATGATAATTTAGAATGAATTAACAAGCTAAATTGAAGGCATAAGGTAAAATGAAATAAGTAACACATTTTTTTTTGCTAATTTCATTTTAAAAGCATCTAAGTAATCAACTTCAACCTTTTCTAACCTTTGCATCTTTTTCTTCTAAGGTTATATTAACCTTTGTCTCTTATACTTTGCTTTCACTTCTTTTTTTTTTTCTTTTCCTACAAACACACGCAAGCCTAAGACAGGGAAATGATTTCTTTTTTCTATGTTCTTTTTTTTTCAAAATAAATAAATAAATAAATCCACTTATAGAACTTGGAAAAAGAAAAGGGAAAAAGAGATAAAAGAAGCAAAAAGACTTGCCTGTAATCTAGGAAAGAATCCTGGTGTGAGAAACATGTGGCTTGAATCATCACACTCAAGATGCCTCCCAGCATAAACACACTCAGGACTGCTAATTTGCCATTTTTGTGGCCTTCCTCTTCCTTCTTCAAGAATTGATGGAATCAACAACAGAGAATTAGGATCTGATGGATCTTGTTCATAACATAGTTCAAGTTTAAGCATCATTCTCACAAGATCACTTGCATCCAAGTTCTCAAACACCTTAGAACTCATTCCAGGAATCTGGCTTTGCAAACTTCCTTTCAAAATCTTCTCCAAATCTTTCCTACTTATAAATCCGTTTCGCTCCGCTGAGCTTTGCCTTCTCACATCAAGTCTTGCTAGTTGGCCAAGAACTTCACCACAGAACCACTCACAGTCCAATATCAAGAACCCCAGTTCATCAAAGTATATGACTTCTCCTATGTGGTGAAGACAAGTAGCAACTGCCCTTCTTCTCATTTCAACTCTCTCTTTGTTGTCATGTCTCGATCGAATTCTTAGCGGTGGAACCTTCACTTGGCAAAGCTCACCGAACTCCTTCCACTTCATTGCAGGCTTGTTGTAGTTCTCTGATCTCCAATCTGATAACATTTGGATTAGATCATTGCAAAGCTGGTAAATCCTTGGGACTCTTTGGAGAATCGTCTTGCTCGTTTTTCGGATATGATGAGCGAGTTTGCTGACCGATGCTGATGATCTTGCATCGACTGTGAAGACAGTAGGGTAGAATTCGACGAAGCCTTGGAACTTTTCTCGCATTCTTTGGATCGAGTGTACCGCAGCCTGCAAGTTTTGTGATGGTTGGTTGATCTTGTCATGGTGTGTGAGGACAATGGTCACATTTGGTAGGAGGCATTGTTGGACTGCTCTTCTTGAGTTGGAGACTATGAACCTTAGCCAATATTGAAGGTCTTCTTCTATCTCCATTGGAGTCTTTGTTTCTCTATTGCTTGGTTTTCTGAACAGACTGGATATGATGAGGAAGAATGACGCGCTTCCATGTCCCGGAAACATGAGATCATGGAGGGAATAGAATTCGTGCTGACCAGCAAGATTCCATATTGAGATCTTTGTGTCCTCATCCTTGAAAGTTTTGATCTTCATTCCAACTGTTCTAACAGCTTGTTCGACCGGATTCACTATGGTTCTTACTTGGTCTATGTAGGGAAGCTTTGAAGTGGAGAAGTTCTGTGATATGGAATTGCATAGTGTAGTCTTACCTGAAAATGGAAGTGACCAACAAATTCATTTCAGTTTCCATCAAATACCATATCAGTTTAACACAGTTTTCAGCCATCAGGTCAAATCAAATACAATTTTTAAACGTCGGATCAAACTAAAATCATATCAGATTGAATAAAGTATGGAAATTTAACAAAACCTGATGAATATGTGACGCTTAAAAATTGTTCTACCAGTAGGGTATCTTTTCATTTTCTACCAAAGAATTCTCCTTATTCAACATCATAAATTAACAAAGTCAACTCACCTGCATATTCTTGCCCATAGAAGAAAACTCTACAACTCAAAGACAAGTTCGATTATTCAACGGAATATTATGTGGTAGATTATGAAAATATATTATACCGGTAGAATGCATCTTTTAACCGTCAAGTCAAATTAGATACAGTATTTAAGTGTCACATCATTAAGTTGGAATTAAGGCTTATTGTTGTTGTATTTAAGTGTCGTATCAAAACTAGAAGCATATCAGATTAAATAAAGTATAACAATTTGACGAAACCTAATAAAAATACAGTGATTAAGAACTATGTTCTACGGTAGGGTATTTTTTCATATCGTACCAAAGAATTCTCCTTATTTAACATCATAAGTTACAAAGTTAACTTACCTGCATATTCTTGACCACAGAAGAAAACTCTACAACTCTTTGGCACTGTTAGAGGCATGTCCTTAAGAGTATCCATTTCCGGTTCACTCTTCCCATTCTGGCCCAACCTTTGGTGAATTCCATCAGCCTTTCCTGAATTCTGCAGCGGTGTTCTCGCAAGATCGATCTCTTCAATCCAAGGATTCACCTGCAGTGTCTCCATGATAGTTTCCAATACCAACTCTCCTTGAACCCCTTTGCAGCCTTGTAAAGACAAGTATCTCAAGGAGGCATTCTTCTGCAAACTATTGAAGATCTTCACAAAATCATCCGATCGCAAACTCTCATCGTCGTATATACCTAACCGAGTCAAAGTCTCATTGGTTGTCAGCAACTGTAGTATGGCTGCAAGACCATCTCTTCTAATCTTGGTCCTTCCACCACCAAATGTCAAACATTTTAGAGTAATGTTGGCTTGCATTTGTAATGTGGAAAATCTGCTCAAAGGACAAAGCAAATGTTCCACTCCAACGCCTCCGAACCAGTTTCCATCAAGATACAAGCTCTCCAAACTCCGGTTCTTAAATAGCCCAGCAGCCACATAAACAACTCCTTTGTCTTTCAAGCAAGTTTTTGACAAGTTAACCTCTTTAAGGCTTTGATTCTGCTCCAAAACCCATCTGAATTCCTTAGCCCACCGTGATTTAAGCCGCACTCCGGTCATGTCAAGCGACTTCACGGTCGAGTTCAGCCCCAGAGAGCAAGCAACCCTGCAGGCACCTGAAATGTCAATTCTGTATATTCTAAGTGTGCTGTTTTCTGGCACAAACTCGACCACCTTTGAACTTTTCTCCCCATTTTCTCCACTCCAAACATGGACTTCCATTGTCCTATTCCTCGCTAAAACCGCGGAAATAAGCGGAGTCGCTGTGATGGAATTCGAGTCGAAGATTGTCAACAACTTGAGTGTTGAATTCACTTCAATCATCTTTGAGAGCTCCTCTGATCCTCTTGACCCAATTGAGTCCTCCCATATTTGTAATTCTTCCAAACTTTCATTTACTTTCAGAGAACAAGCAAGAAGCTCAGCTCCCGCATGCCCAATTCCGGACTCACAAAAAACAATCTCTTTAATCACTCTATTTCTCTTCACAGCTTCACATAATTCAGACATACATTCTTTGCTCAACTTGTTTCTCCTAAACACAACTTGCTTTATGCTTGAGTTTCTCTCAAGCAAAACCCCAAGGCTTTTCACTTGTTGTGTTTCCCATTCAGCCTTGTGGAACTCCAAGTTTCTCAGACATGATTGGCAGGTTTTAGAACTTGCCAAAAGTGTTAAGATCTCAGAGAAGTTTGAGACATTACTGTTATTGTTGTCTCTTGAAATGTTGATGTTCATGGAGTTTTCTGTTTCTTGGTAACAACCAGAAGTGGGCTGTGAGAAGTAGAAGGAGATGTTATGTAAATTGAGGCTCTCGGATTTGATGGCAATGAGAAGCCATTGGAGATCTTTGAGGTTTTGATTTGTTGCCATGGGTCACATGAGTGAGAAAGAAAATCTTTCAAGTGTTACTCAGAAACTGGTTTTTATTTGCTTTTTAGCAGAATGATGGTTTTTGGAAAGTTGGGTTTTTCTTTTCTCATTACAAGTGATGTAATATAGTAGTGATGAAGAATAGGCTTTTTGATTTTTGATTTTTTTTTTTCCTTTTTGGTGCATGGAGTTGTCCAATTTGTACCTTTTGTGTATGATATTGACAATGCGGTCCATGAGAGAGAGAGAGTGAAAGAGAGAGAAAGATATCACTATAAAGCTTATTACGCAGTAATGCTCTTTTTAGTATCATATTCTCTCCTTCTTTCTTAAGGTATGTGTAACTTTTAAGTGATCTTGTTTTCAATCCAAAGGTATGAAAATACCTTTCTTTCTTGGCTTTTATTTTTTTTATTATTTTTTTTTTTTGCATTTGATTCCCTGCATGCTAGCCCACTAAACATTCCACGCTTTACTCAAGAAAGTGACACGTGGATGAATTTTGATGGTACGACCCTTTGATGGGTTTTGGTGGATCTTACCGATGGAGATGGGAACTGGGTTTGCCTACTTTGTTGACAATTTGGGAGACCTCAGACCAGTGAAGAAAATGACACCATTTAATATTTTTAACGAAGAAAGAGAATTACTGATAAGAAACAATTTTAAATCAGCATTACATCATAACTATATTAGATAAAAAGAAATTACGACACATTAAACGAAACTTTTCAACTCGATGAAAATCTAATTGTTCAAAATTGTTTCTACGCATTGTTTGAGAAAAAAGAGAATAAGGGAATCCAAGAAAGCAATGCAGAGAAAAAGGACAATAGTGTTGGACAAATGAACCTCTCTTTAAGGGGACCTCAATCATGCAGATGATATTTCATCTTCATTTTTTTTTTTTTGAAATGTAAGACTTTAATGCTTTGTTTAGAATTATTTTTATTTTTATTTTACATGTTTTTTTAAAAAGAAAAAATAAAAGTGATTCTAAAACGGTATTTAGCACAATTAAAGATAAAAAAGAGAAATGAAAACGATTTTTTAATTTCTCCTCTCTCGAGCAGAGAGAGAGTGAGTGAGAAACATTAATGGATTTTTTTATATTAAAAAAATTTCTTGATAAAACTATCAAATACATTTTTAAAAATAATTTCTGTCTGAGATTAAAAATATTTTTATTTTTATTTTCATACAAAAAAATAAAATCATTTTGAAAAGTGCATGTCAAGAAATACTGTAGATTTTGCGTTTGTATTCTACCCTACTAGGACAATATGATGACAAAAAATATTCTGTACAACTTTTATAAATGGCAAAGATGAGAAAAAGTAATTGATCAAGTGATGCTGCCTACAAGTCGCACAAAAGAATACATGTTGAGATATTTTAGTAATCTCGTTTGAGTATAATAATAATTATATGGTACGCATTTTTAGTAGCATCATCAAAGAAATTTGAAATGGAAAACAAATATATATATATATATATATATATTAATTGTGAATATTTCTAGAGTATACGATTTTCATCGGAAGATTCAAGATTGTATGAGGATGAAATTTTGCTTAATTTCAGGTTAATAACCTTTATATAGGCAAAAACATAGGTGGCCAGGTGTTTATTATAATATATATATATATATATATATTATATATACACCAACATATTTTATTCGTAAAATGCTAAGAGGCAACTCTTATAAATAAGAGGGAAAAAACTGAGTACTAATTGACTTTGGTGATTGCTAATTATTCTTAAAAAAAAAAAAGAAAGAAAGAAAGAAAGAAAGAAAAAGAGGATGCATGAACACTTTCTGGTGATGCGAGTAATCAAATGCATTCTATAGGGCCAACGTGTGTGTCCTTGCTAAATTCCACTTTGATTAGCAACAAAATGTGTTTCCTTGTGGGACCATATCAACGGCTAAAAGTGAATGCTTTTCGTTCGTTATGCAGATTTGAGTTTTTAATTTGAGTTGAGATGTGATATTTTTTTAGAGTTTTTAATTATAGTAGAAAAAATTAGATGTGACATTTTTTAAGAATTTTTAACTGTATAAATTTAAAACTTAAAATTTAAATCGGTAAAATAAATAAAACATTAGTGTGTGGGACCACTTTAATTAGTGCAGGCCACTTTTTCTTTAAGTTTGAACAGAAATTCAAAACGACAAAACTCATTGTAACAAAACGAGTTTGAATTGTGATAAGAATTTTGATACAGAGTTTACTTTTTATGTTAATTGTGAATTTTCCAACGGCATGAATTCCTAAGATAATGAGTGGACCACAAGTCACAATGACATAAAACATGTCATGTAAGGTTTGAGGGACATAGGCAGTGGTGCTATGGTACTTTGTGTGCCCTACTGGCCCCAACCCTTGGACCGCCCTTCACGGTCGATGAGTTTTTTCTTTCTTTTTTTTTTTTTAAATAAAAATGAAAAACTATTTGGCCTCAATCTGGCTTTGTAAGGGGAAAATAACAAAGAACCTATAAAGGAAAAAAAATCAGAAAACTTTGGAAGTAATTACTAATTTAATTAAGAATTAAGAGATGTTTAGTTGGAGGATTCAAACTATGATTTGAATCATGGTTCATAGTTCACTACAGTATTTTCTCTCACAAAAAATACACGTAAATTAAAAATGATTCTAATAACATGATTCTAATCTATGAATCAAACATCTCCTTAATTCCAAAAAGAAATAAAAAAAAAAACACTAAGTAATGGTTGAATTGAAACGTGCTTCCTTTGGCGTTTGTCTCAAGGTAGTGGCCAAAGGAATTAATAATGTTCCAAAGAGGGGCAAAGTAGTCAGTAGCATAGTCAAGATTTCACACCAAATATTGGTTCATAAATGTCTTGAACAAGTTTCTCAATATCTAAATATGGGTCAGAAACATTCCTTTGCCTTGCTAATCCCACATTCCTGTCCCTTGTGTATGTAATGTACATATGTAGAGAGAGAGTGGGGACCACATTATTCATTTAATGAGAGAGACAAAAGACAGAACAAAGTGTAATATCCTAATCTTATGGAAGAGAGGATAAGAGTCAACATGGCCACATACAACAAGAGGCTTATAGATTAGAATTTAGAAACACAAAAATCTATATTAGTAGATTGAAACCCATAAAAAAAGGGCAAGCCTTTGGATTTGCATACTCTCCAATAACACTTTAGGGCACTAGTAAACTCACTCCAATATTAAAGGGAATAAAGAAAATGTTATTTAGAGTTGTGCATTTCTAACGATGAAATATATAAAGATTTATTCACGCGTTGTTTTATAGATTCAACAACTGTTCAAATTTTTTTATTATATTGTTTTTTCTTATAAAATTTAAATTTGTATCCAAACTTTTCAGTTTAAACCTATGAACCAAACAGACTTTACGTCTTTTTTTAAAGGAGAGGAAAATTATTATGCCATGACTTTCCCCATTTATATATAAAATCAAAAAGAATGGGATTCTAAGAGAAGAGCGCAAAACTAAATAAAAACTCGTTTGATTCATAGATTTGAATAGAAATTTAAATTTTGTGAAAGAAAATACTGTAACAAAAAAATTTAAACAATAATTCAAACCTATAAAATAAATAGGGGCTAAATGAGTTTAAGGGGGCACATTTTTTAAGTTTCTCTTGAAATTATTTGGTCAACATTATTATATAGGCTAGAAGTGTTAATAAAATGAATAAATAGGAAGTAAAGAAAAGCTCTACATAACATGCAAGAGTTTAAGCCTTGTGAATCATTGTGAAAAGCAAAGAAATAAGAGGCAAGCTAGTAAAAAAAAAAAAAAAAAGTTTTAATAATAACCAAAAAAAAAAAAAACAAGATGTGTAATTCTAGAAAGAACATTAAGTTTCACACACAAAAGAAGTATAAGCTTTGTTTAATATACTGTCCAATAATAATAATAATAAAAAGAATCATCAAAGTGTTCTAGTAAGACTTATTTGATCCCATATGGGCATCCTTCCATTGTTTCACACAAGAAATGAAAAACCTCACCATACAATTTTGAGAGGACAAATCCCACAAAAAGAAGAAGAAATGTGGGCAAAAGCCAGCAACTTTGCTAGGCATTACAGAATTAAAAAATAATAATAATAACGATATCCTATCTTTTCTTTTCCTTTTTTTTTTTTTTTTTTAACAAGACTAAGGCTGGCTTGTCCTTCTGTAGATGCACAATACTTCCAAGAGTATATTTATATCCCGCAATCTGATCTTACACCTCAAATCAAATTTCAAGAAAGAAACCTAAAAGATTAAACAAGGGAAAAAAAAAACACCTCAAACCTTACACAAAATCCCTTTTGTAATCTGCTTTCTCTCTCAGTCTCTCTCTCTCTGTGTCTGTCTGAATATGTATACTTCAAATCAAGGAATCCCCGTTAGAACTATATGATCAGTTTCCTCATAAGCTGAATATATCATAATAAAGGGAGATGTATAAAAATTCACAAAGCTTTCAATGCTTTCTCTTCACCTACTATATAGCCTCATGACTTATGCAAACAACAATTCTCCTAAGCAGCAATACCTGAATAAAACATATCAAACAACAAAAAAGAAAGAAAGAGTAAACACCATGACAAACCATAACCATATATTGTAAACACATATTAAACATTTAGAGTTAATCTCACGAATGGTCCTTGAATTTTGCTGTCATTCCCACTTTAGCCCTTGACTTATAAAACGTCCCAAAGAGTCCCCGATCTATCAGCTTCTTTTGGTTTTAACCCTTTTCAATAGTTGAGTGCAAGAAAAAAAAAAATAAAGGGACAGATAAAAAATATGCACATGATGCTGAAAGAAAATAGTATTTTACTAATAAAACACGGAATACACATTTGTTCTAATGCAAAAATGTAAAACAACACATTATCTATATTTTGTTACGTTTTTAACACTCAACTGATTGAAAAGGACTAAAACTAAAACAAATAGATAGATTGGGTTTAAGTTTGGGACGTTTTAAAAGTCAGAGACTAAAGTGGGATTACTAGTAAAATTCAAGGACCACTTATGGCATTAACCGATATGTTTTCAATTTGTAAATCCATGTAGTGACTTAATCAAGGTTTTAATGATCCAACTAAGAACTGTTCAATTCTCAACTACTACCTTTTCATATGAATCAATCACTATACATAATCATCAACATTCACATCAGAAAAGTATATAGCTTTATAGAAGTATACTTGCAAATACTAGAAAATAAGTCCTTTTTAGTAAATTAAAGTTTTTAAGATTCTAATTTCCTTAGATTAATTAAAGCACAAAAGGTTCAAGGAAGAATAACAAAAATCACTCTTATCAAGTCTGCAATTTTACCTCTATTTGGTTGTCTACTGGTAACACTGTAGCTTCCAATATAATCCTCAGAACTTTTGGCTGCAGCATCTGAAGTTATATTGCCAAGCCCATAACTGAATGTGCTAGAACCATCTAGCTCAGGAGTGGTGGAGCGCCAAGTTGAATCGCCATAAACCGAACCACTATGATACAGGTCTCCGTAAGACCTCTCATAACCAGCAGTTGATGCAGGGTATGATGATGTTAGGGTTACACCTGTACCGGTGTTTCTTCCATATCCCCCGTCTCCGAACCCAAAGCTATTATCTCCACTCCCATAGCTACTACCACTATAGCCAGAAGCACCTCCTCCACCTTGCGCCGAAACAGTATTAGCACCCCAATTCGCTCCACCATTTCCGAATGACATGCCCAAACTCCCACTTCCAGAGCTCAAGTACGGCCCAGGGCTACCTGGGTTCGTGGCATTGTTAATGCCTCCGTTTCCCCAGACATTTCGAGAGGTGGAGCTTAAAACAGAATTGCTCCTTCCATTACTCACATTGTAACCAATTGGGGTATTGTACCTGTTTGCATTGCCACTGTAATAGGGACTTAACATTCTTGCATAGCCTAGACTATTGCCAAAGTTAGAATTTGCACTGTAGCTCGGGCTCAAACCCGGCTCCACATTCATACCCAAACCATAACCAGTATTGCCAAATGGAGAAAGCCCGCTTCTACCACTAGAAATTGCATTGAATCTATCATCCATCCTTACTCCAAAACCTCCAATGGGACTAAGATTATAACCTTGCGCATAACTGTTTAAGAAGCTATTGGCCCTACCCAAACTATAGTTGTATCCTAGCAGAGGGCTACGGCTGGGCCCCGGGGATAGCTCTTTTGGAACCGCCCTCTTGACCTCAACCATCTTACCATTCAGCTCATGAAAGGTTTTGTGCAGCACTCTGTCCACAGCATCCTCCGAGTCATAAGTGATGAAGCCAAAACCTCTTGGCCTTTGTGTGTTGTGATCATACATCACTACCACATCGGTTATCGTACCAAACTGATCAAAGTACTTCTTGAAGTCGCTTTCGGTGACAGTCGATGCTAACCCTCCAACAAAAATCTTTCTCGTGCGGCCGGGACCAGGAGAACCTTGGGTTCCACCAGCATTTCTGTTCAAAATATGCTGATCATCCTTAGGAACAGCCTTCTTTGCCTCAACCTAAATTGGAAACAGCAGTAACTGAATTAAACAATGGACCACATCTTTAATTCTCACTAGCCAGAAAGGGTGTTTTAACTCTTTTTTTTCCCAATGCAGATTCTAAACAACTGATGCTGCATTAAGTTTCAAATTCATTGATTCAAAACTGGAGAAAGAGAAGACAAAACTGTCAGGCATTAATCAAAATGGACAAAAATTGCGCATTTATGAACAATAAACAACCTAAAACTTCCAATATAATTCAACAAAATCCAATCAATTCAAATTGATATAAATAAATCGAAATGAAGATACTCACTGTGCGGCCATCGATCATGTGCTTATCCATAATGACTCCTTCAGCAACGGCAGGATCCGCGAAAACAACGAATCCGAAGCCACGAGCACGGCCAGTCGCGCGGTCTCTCATGATCACAGCCTCCACAACCTCTCCATACTTCCTAAAATATTCCTTAAGCCGTTCTTCATCTGTGTCCCAAGAAATCCCACCAATGAAGAGCTTACCAAGATCTGATTCCATCTTTCTCTACAACCAATCATTGCAGATTCAACAACCCAAATCAATTCAGCTCAAATTAAATCCAATCACAACAACCCACCAAAGAAAATTCACAATTCATTTGAAATATATTCAGAGAAGGCAAAATTTGCAGCTCCAGAACCAATCTAGATTGCAAGCATGAGCAGTACACAAAATTCATGCTGTTTGCAAATGAAAAAACTATAACTTTTCATCAACAACGGCAAAAACAAAGCAATCAGAAATGTGAATTTACCTTATCTGAAGATTTAGACAGAACCCAGATTGGAGCTCCGATCAAAGACAAACTGGGATTTGTCAAAATTCAATCTTGGAACATCGGATCCTTTTTGCACCAATCAGAACATGACCCAGATTTCCTGACAAACCCAACAAATAGAAAATTAAGCAGAAAAAGCAAATAGAGATCAGAAGCGACCAAACCAAATAGAGATCGAGAGAGAGAATAAAAAAACACAAAAAGAAGAAGCAAACTTTATTATGGAGAATCAAAAAGAGAGAGAAAAACTACCATTTGAGGAGGACCCAGATGAGAAAGTGGAGGAAACTAAGATCTAAGAAGAGGAATATTTGTAATGAGAACAGAAGATGTGCTCTCTCATCCTCTCTCTCTCTCTCTCTGTCTCTCTCTCTCTCTTCTTTTCTATCTTTCTTGGTTATTCCACTTCCTCCTTAATTAAATAAAAAGAAATGGAATTTGAAGCTGTGATGGGTAAGGTGCAATTTATAAATAGAGAGAGAGAGAAAGACTGGCAAATCCTCTGGTGTAAGAATATTTGGAGGAGCCAAAGAGAGAGATGACAGGAGATGATGATCTTTCTTTGCTTAAAAAAACTCAACTAAAAAAAAAAGAAATTCTAAATTTAAAAAAAAAAATTGTCCAGACACTTTCAAACTCTTCTCCTCAAAAAAAAAAAAAAAAAAAAAAAAAAATCAAAAATAAAAAAAAAAAAAAAAAAGTTGTACAACATTACATTACCAAACCAGTCAGTTACCACAAAGCCATAATATACAACATAAGCATAAAGAAAGCAATTTACGTACACTTTGTTTTTGGACTTGCATGTGTTCCACCAAATATAATTCAATTTGGCCTCTCTCTTTTTTTTATTTTTTTTATTTTTATTTATTTTTTATTTTTTTATTTTTTTTTATTTTTTTTTTTTCAGTCTTATGGAACAACATACTTTTGGACCACTTGAGTATAACTCAACTTTTTCTTCCTCTTTTTTCATTTATTTTCTTTATCACTATTTTTTTTTTCCTTTCCCCTCTCTTGTTAGAGAATTGTGAGGGAAATAGTATATTTTGGTATCAAATGGATTAAAACCATTCCTTTTTTTTTTATTCAATCACAAATTTGGCACCAATTGTATTTGTGGGTTAATTCCTTTCGTTTTATTTAATAGTGGACCTCAAGTTGAAGTATCTTATTATGGAGTATTTTGTGGCGACTACAAAATTAGAAAATTGGCCACTCATTTTCCTTTTACATATATAATAAATAGATATTTAGAAGATTGTTAAACCATGGCAACTTTTCATTGAAGGGATAGCAATTTGAGACCCCTTCAAAGCAATAGACATATGTAGGGGTTTGATTGATTTATTTATTTATTAATGAAATTAATTTTCTCTCAATAATTTGAGCTCATGACCAACACTTGAAACTTGATGTAACCTAGAGGATAAGTAAAAGAAAAAAAAAAAAGGAAAAAAAAATGTTGGTTTTTATTTAACTAATACCAAGAATATCAACAAAACTTGGGATGAAGATGATGGTAACACGTTTACAACCTTTTTGTGGAATCCACAACTTCAGCCTCAAGCAATTTAGAAGGAAACAACTCAAAATATAATGAGGAATTATATTTATATATATATGGAATAATATTCATAATATATATATATATAATATATTGACTTGTCCAAAGTAGTACGTAAATGGATACCATCATGAGCCAAGTAGCCAACTCATTAATAATACTGAATAGAAAGTCCCCGGTTCAAACATTTTTTTTCAAGTTGTCTTTTATATATTACCAAAAATATCCCATTTGGTATTGTAATTTACATGATATTTTTTCTCTATCACATTGGTTTGCCTAATCATGATCTAAGCATTTTATTCTCCTAAACTAACACACACATATATATATGTAAGAGCCCTGGCATATATTTACATTTACATAAATAGGAAGCCTTACCAAATAGGTAAAACATGGGGCTTGAGCAAGGTTAACTTTCATTAGTTTAATGAATTATAATTGGTGTTTAATCAATAATCACTCACATTATCCAAGCTGGAAGCCTGATCAGTTAGAATAATTCAAAAGTAAAGTTAACTAATAAGAAAGCTCAAATAACATCTGCTCCAACATGAAAATGGCTTTAGAAAGAGAAACAATATAAATATATATATGAGCAATAATTAGATCCCTTTAAAAAAGTTCCACTTAAAATATGCACATTCTTTTAGGGGGAAAATTAATTTTTAATATCATATGATAAAATACCTAGCAGTGTGACAGTTTCTGACCATAAAATTTTTATTAGGTTTCATTAAATTTATCATATTTTATTTAATACGATTCGATCTAAAGATTAAAAACCGTATTGTATTATGTGGATATTCTTTTTTTATACTCTACCACATAATCCACCCGTTTTAGGTTGTTTAAACCTCGATTATCTCTAGGCTATAAGATGAGAGAGAGAGAGAGAGAGAGAGAATACAGAGATTTGCAAATTATGTCTTGATTTGGTATTACACATTAATATGATATTATCTGCACAACTTTGTCAAAACATTTGGCTGAAGCCAACTGTAAAAAATGTCAATGCCCTTACAATAATATGGCTGCTCTCTCTCTCTTTATTTCTCTCTCTCTCTCTCTTTATTTCTCTCTCTCTCTCTCTCTCTCAGACTAGCCTTGTCTTCTTCTTTTTGTGGTCATCATCATTTTAATGTAGAAATGACAATACCATGCCATACATAATTAAATAATGTAACTTTCCCTCAACCTTTAATAATTTCAACCCCTCTATGTATTTGCATATATTTGAAAATTTACAAAATGGAGGAGGAAAAAAATACATGGGGGGCACATTTACCATGAAAGAATTAATTGGAGACTTTCCTAAATTATGGTGAATAGGGTAAATAAAAAATGATTGTACTTTAGATGTTGACACAACCCTTAATTGGTAAACATACCAAACACAACCTTTACCTATGGAGTTATAAGACAGATCTCAACCATTAAAAGCCTTGAAGTCAATATCACATAGATCAGGAAATTTCACCCAATGACTTATAGCTGTTTTCTAGCCTTTCCCCTTTCAGCACGTTTACACCTCATGGTTGGTTGGGGATGGAAGAAACTAGCTTAAATTTATTGATTACATTATTGGAGATCTTTTTAGAGCCGGTGTGAAATATCATATTACGGTCTTGTTCATTTTACTGATTCGAGTTTAGAATTCGAGTTTTGCTACAGTAAAAAGTTATCAGAAACAGTTACATCTAACTTTTTTACTATAGTAAAAAGCTCTCACATAAAGTCACTTCTAAACTTGAATTAAAAACTCGAATCAGCGAACTAACGGACCCTACATTAATAAAATTATGACAAGTTAACTCACTTGATAAAAATTTTAACGGTTTAAAATTGTACTCTATTGGCAAAGACTCTTCTTATTATACAGAGAATTTTTATAATAAGATTTGTCTTTTTTAACTATCGGTAAGAATTGTTATGTTTTCAACCAATGCCCTTAAAAACTTATTCCAATAACCAAAATAACAGTATTTACTTGTAATTAATAAGAATATATCTTACTCTAAAAATTCCCTATTATGCATTACAATTTCAACCACAAACTACTACATTTCCTCTGGCTCTTATAAGCGGTTTCAAAAAGTAAAATTATATTTCCCAACGTAATGTTGACACCAAATTGAAGATTCTTTTCGTGTGTTTAGCTAGCATAGGTGATATCAGTTTCTCTAGAGTTTGATATTATGAAATGACATGGCATGGATTTGATAGCATACCCACTTTGTGAATTTTTTTTTTTTTTTTTTTTTTTTTTTTGCTTCATTCTTGGTTGTTGATGCAAACATTTAACCATCTCCTTGGATGAGTGCTTATCCAGGCTAACCCTAAATTTCCCACCACTTATTTTCTTAAAAATTGACTCTCATGTTGTAAAAGATCCTTAAAATATGTAACACGTCACGTGGTCTTCAAACTTGGATGGTGTTGCTGTATATACACATCATGGAAACGCTCTTCATGTAACGTAATTTTGGCTGTAGCTTGCGTGTTCTACAAGAAACCACCAAGAGAAACTTTTGTGGACCTAAACATGTGATAATGGAGATTGCAAATATCTCCTCATCATCTACATATGAGAGTGAAAAATGTCGCATGACAATCATTAAATTAATACTAACGGTGAGTAAGTGTAACACCAAAAAAATTTAGCTATATTTCTCCAATGTTAATGTTATGTGTTATATGTGTTATGATTGTTGTATTACGTTTTTCACTTCTGCATGTTACATAGAGGGACTGTCTCATAGAAAGGACTGTAGACAAAACCTATATATAGAGTGGTATTTATAAGTTGGTGCATACATATTTCTCAAATTAGCTTGACTCCTTTTGAAGTCATAGTTAGGAGATTATTTTGCACATTTTTGTTAGTTAGTTCCTCACAGGTAAGAGCAAAAAGTGTATGCATTTTGTTTTGGTACAAAGAAAACAAACACCAAATTTCGCTACATGAATATGAACAAAGCACATGCATATTCAACACTGATTATTTATTGTACTCAACCGGAAATTTCTGATCCTACTGATTTGCAATCCAAAACTCCAAAGAAGATATGCGGATATTCCTCAATAATTTGATCCAGGAGTGTCCCATGTCTCAGGTATGAGGCTGTGTAGAACACAATCTTGGCGACATTCTATATGACAAGACAATGGTGTCATGCAATAGTCTTGTTCTGCAGCCATGACCTCTTCTATCTTCTCCCATACCTCTACCACGGTTGGACGGTTTTCGGGAAAGTATGACACACACTTGAGGGCGATATTCAGCAAAGGAAAGGCCCACTGAGCTGCAGATTTGGCCAACTCCTTGTCAAAGACCTCACCAGTCCACTCTTCCCTTACCATGGCATTCACCCACTTAGGAAGGTCTATACTGGTTTTCTCCACCGATTTGCCGGTCAATAGCTCTAAGAGAATCACGCCGAAGCTGAAGACATCACTCTTTTCTGTCAAGCCCTTCTCAGGTGGTGTGTAGCCTTTGGTGCCACAGAAGCCACTTCTCTTGGGGTCTAGAAACCTTGTGTAGCCAAATTCACTTATTAGTGGCTCATCATTTTCATCCAAGAGAATGTTTGAAAGCTTGAGGTTCCCATGAGGGATTATCTCTTGATCATTTGGATTCTCATATATGAACTTCAAACCCTTTGCAATTCCTTCTGCTATGGACAGCCTAAGTTTCCATTGGAAATCCCTCTTACTTTCAATATAATCTGCAAATATACAAAAAAAAAAAAAAAAAAAATGGCCTCAGAACTAAGAACATTTCTAATTCTGGGGTTCAAATTAATTTTGAAGTTTTCTCATTAGGTTTGTCAACAGACTCAAATCTATTGTCTAAAATTTAGTGTCTCAATTGGTGTATAACCAATCATAATGGAACACGTCATTTAATAGATTTAAACATCAAAGTAAGAAAAAATTAGTTAAAGATACTTTAATTTTTTAAATGATATAGTACAATTTGAAAGTATGTTTATCAATATTATAAAGATATCTCTATCCTCTGATGTTTAGAAATTTTAAGAGTCAAGAGAGTGTCACTGTAATTAAAGTTCAATCACAGTAGAATCACTATAATATTGATAAAAGTCAAGGAGTTCCAGTATAATTTTTCCATTACTTTAATTCATGTAAATTGTGTAGATGTTATATTTTGAACAAATACAAGTATGATACAGTTCTGATATGAAAAGAACTTACCTTCAAGCAGGTTTAGTAGACTCCCTTTATTTTGAAACTTATAGATGAGAAGTTTCTCTTCAGGATTATGACTGTAAGCAACAAGAGGTAAAATGTTTTCATGCTTCACATAACTTATCTGTCTCATTATTTGGTCAAACTCCTCAAATGGCATTTCCAATTTCTTCAACCTTTTGACTGCATAAATGGCATTGTTCTTGAGTGCTACCTTGTAAAGAGTGCTACATAAACTCTGGCTTCTCAAGTCAGCTGTGGCCTCAAGAAGGTCCTCTAACTTAAACCTCTCTTGCTTTTCAACAAAGAACACAAGCTCTGAGAGCCTTTTCTCTGGCTTCACTTCCTTTGGTGCCTTGGTTAGGGGCGTTTTGCTCGGAGAGTTTCGAAGTGCCTTCAGAATCGCCTTCTCCTTCGACAGCTTCGACGCCTTCTTCCCGACAAAGTACACGATCAACAGACAAAAAACGATCCCAAGAATTAGTAGTATCCAGATTATCCACTGCCGAGACCAAATCTTTTTAGATTGGCTATTCTTTGAGCTCCCTGGGGTCGCATTATTTTGGTCCGTCGACTCTTCCCGGTCCACAGTACTACTTTCCAATGCACTTGCTTTCATGGATAACACATTTAGATGCTTGAATTCGTCTTCGGAAATTGGAATGATACCCTCAAAATGATTCTTGGAGATGTCCAATTTCCTTAAATTTTTCATTTTGATTAGAGCACTTGGAATCCTCCCACTTAGGAGATTGCTGCTAAGATTTAAGTACCTCAGCTTTCTGCAGCCCAACATGGAGCTCGGAATAGTTCCTCGAATTTGGTTTTCGGCTAAGCTAAGAACTCGCAGATTCGGAAGCTTGCACAAGGAATCTGCATCAATTACACCGCCAAGATTGGATTTCTCAAGCATAATTCCAACTATGGTATTGGCTTGTAAGTTGCATTTTAGACCCCTCCACTTGTCCAAGCAGGGATTCTGTCTTGATCCATCATGGCCTAATTTCAACATATTCCGAGGATAAACAGCTTTAAGAAACCGAACCAACGACTCGAATTCAGATGACTCGCTGCTCATACCGATCGCGACCGGAAGGAAAAGGATCACAACACTCATAACCAGATTGAATCCTCTTCTGCTCTTCATTTTTTTTGGTTCATGAGAAACTCTATGAACAAGCATTGCATTATACTTTTATTCTATATTGGTTAGTTTAAACGTTTCTTAAGATTCTATTTTTTGTCAAGCTATGTGAGATAACGACATATTTTTTTCCGTTTAGTACAAAGTTTCACGGATGTATATTCTTCAATATTGGAATAACCAATGTTATAAACATTTGCATAATCGTTACATCCAATGTCATAAACAGAATCATACAAGCATATCAAATGGAATTTTCCTTTCAAAGTTGACACATCTGAAATGACACTACCGGTGAATCTTTGCCAAGTTGTAACAATCTTTTTGGCTTTTCATTGAAAAAAAGAAAAAAGAAACAATCTTTTTGGCTTGTTCTAGTCATTTACGCTTGATCTTTTGGATTATAAGGGTACTTGCAAAAAACATCATAATCAAGGAGAAATCAATATTCGCTGAGGCATATTTTGGCAGTTTCAATCTCAATGTAGTTTTGCTTGGTTGATTATTCTCTAAGAAAAACACAAATAAAATTTTCAAGTGTGAAAACCCCAAAGTACCCCTTGACAAAAGTCGATCTGTGTATATTTTTACGTCGAGAAATAAATAATTAGACTCCATACGCTCAAACGGGATGTTTACTTTGGTGAAAATCATCACAATACTGACTTTGCATGATTTTAGATTGGTCTTTAGTTTAAAGGGTACTTGCAAAGTTATCATAATTAAGGAGAAGTCAACATTTGCTAAGGATAATTTGGCACTTTCGGATGTAGCATTGCTTGGTTGGTTATTTGGAAGTACACTACCAGATAATATATATATATATATATATGTTAAGTATGAGGATAAATACATGTACACCAGAGTAACATACACGATTTTATGAAAACTTTACAAAAAGACCAATTTACTAGACCAAACATGGATATATCTGTGCCTTCAAAACTCAATTTTACCTAAAAGTGATATATACATGTTTATATACTAAGATTACTGGTAGGTTTTGTGGTTGTGTTGAACGCCAAATTAGTATTTAATTTTGTCTCCTTAATGGGCACGTAAATTAACAAAGAATAATTGAGATCAGACAAGATTGTCCCACCTAACTGAAATCACTAGTCTCCTACCCTTTAATATATATATATATATATATATATATTTTTTTTTTTTTCCTTTTTTCCCAACTCTGCCTAAGTGGATGGATCATCGATAGAGCTAGCCTGGCCACAAGCAGGAGATTTTTTTTCCCCCCTCTTTTTTATCTTATAGAAAAAACAGGTTAAATTATTAAAAAAAAAAAAAAAAAAAACTACTTACATAAATATGATTTAAAAAATTAGAAGATAATCCTTAACTAGTGCAGCCTAACTTTTGAGAGGTGCTAAGAGCATGGTTATTAAAGGGTACTACAAAATAATATAGAACAATTTTACTCATCTCTTTTCTTGACATTGTTACCTTCTGATCTCCAATTTTCACTATTCATCATGTCTTTCCTCTTTTTATTGGAAACGTTTGGTTCATGGATTAGAATTATTTTCGATTTACGTGTATTTTTTATGAGAGAAAATACTGTAGCGAACCACGAACCATGATTCGAATCAGGGGACGAATTCCCCAACCAAACAACCTCTTAATGCTTTCAATTTGATAGACTAACAAGTAATAACTAAATACATTGCCTTATTAATATATATGCTTTGGTATCAGACAGTACACACGTATATAGAGTATATATGTACCTAAACACACACATACATACATATATTATATATACATATGTTTTATGTATATAGCCCGCTTAGTTCATTAATTCGAGTTTTTAATTTAAGTTGAGATATGATTTTATATGATAATTTTTTATTATAATAAAAAGAATTAAATATATATGTTTTTAAAAAAATTTTACTATAATAAAACTCAAATTGATGAAATGAACGGACCGTAATTTTTCTTCTTTTATGTATTTTGTAAGACCTAAAGGCATTGATAGAGGTTGATACAAAATAATGAGAGACCCTTTTACTTTTGGAAAATGAAAGCGGCCGCCAAGTGCCAGTTAAGCAACAGCAAAACCTTTTTTTTTTTTTTCTCTCTTTTTTTTATTTTATTTTTTTATCCCAACAAAACAAAAGTGTTGACAGCACGACCACAAGACAAAGTGAAATTTGCGTCTCTGGCTCACACTCCCTTCCCACACTTCTCATAATTTTCCTTTTCGACACGCCAAGAGCCACTTTTGAAAATTTTCTCTCTTTCAAAAGAAAAAAGAAAAAAAAAAAAAAAGGAGAAAATTACAAGAACAACCTTTTGCTTATACATGATTGTAAGGTTGTTAACAGCTATTCAAACGTTTGACTTCCCTTTTATTTTTATTTTTTTTGTTTTTTGTTTTTCTTTTCCCTGACTTGACTTCTCAAACTCTCTTTTGGCTGTTTACCATATATCAACAAGAGGGATCTTCAATCGCCTAAAAAAAAACATGATCTCTTAAGGGTTGAACTTTGAAGTCAAAAACATTGCAAGAAACATTGCAAAAAAAAAAAAAAAAAAAAAAAAAAAAAAAAAAAAAAAAAACCTATTTGGTTAGAATAATTTGTGGGAATTAAAACGACTTTAATTATATTTTATTCACTAGATAAAGTTGTATAGAACAAGGACAAAATATGGAGGCAATATAATATATGATAAATTCCACAAGAAAGATCATTCAAATTTCACCTTACTAATTAAAAACAATTTATATTTTAGTGTGAAAGGTCTATGTACAAAAAAAAAAAATAAAAAACAAAAACACAACACCAACCTTCCCCAATTCAAACACACCCCAAGTCTTCCCTCCCAAAAAGTATTCAAATACAAATTTAATTCTTACTCTCCCCAACTAAAATTCAAGGAAGAAGAAATATTCAAGGTCATAACCCAAATGACCCTCCAAATCATCACAAACAACCAAAAGAAAAATCAAATATTAATATTATCTTATAAAATAAAATATTAATACTTGCGCCCCATATTGTTCAAAAACAACACAAACTTATTAGTCATGAACAATTTGGCAAGTACTCTTCATTTTCATCATCGTCATCATCAACTTCATTAAAGAAGGGGTCCTTGAGGAGCTCGGTGGCGGAGGGCCTCGCCCTGGGCTGCGCGAGACACTTCTCGACGAAGGCCCTAACCTCCGGGTCCCGGACCTTGCTAAGGGCATGTGGCCTAACCCCAGAGGTCACCTTTTTGTATATCTTGGCAACATTGTCACATTCACTGTAAGGGATCTCCAAGGTCACCATTTCTAGGACACACATCCCAAATGAGTAAATGTCCACCATTTCTGTGTAATCTTCCTCATATAGCTCAGGAGCCATGAATTCTGGTGTCCCTAGCACAGAATGTGCTGAGTGGCTCTTCCCCACTATGGCAGCCAATCCCAAGTCACCAATCTTGACCTATTTTATAATTAGTCAAGAAAGAAGAAAAATTAGCAAACCTGCAAATGAATAGATCCAATTTGATGAACCCAAAAATTATTAGTCACATTAGAAAGTCAATAAAATAAACTCCTAAGAATTAAGTACACCATCATGATAATACCACTAAATAATCAAAATGGGCCTCTCTTTCTTCATATTCACTCAAGAGGGTTCTCTTTTTTCTCCAATTTTTTATTTTAAAACAAAAAAGCCCTTTTTTTTTTTCCATAAAGTAAAGGATAGAAATTCACATCCTAACTAAGTTGGCATTTGATAAAGGAAAAAAAAAAAAAACTATATTTTTGCTATTACCTGGCCAATATTTCCATTGACAAACACATTGCTGCAATTTAGATCTCTGTGAATGACACAAGGCTCGTGGTTATGCAAATACTCCAATCCTCTAAGAATTTGCTTGGACCACTTCTTCAAGGCCTTCATCGAAACGTGCCTGTGTTTCAACCTGTACTCCCTCAGATTCCCACTCGTGCAGACCTCCGTGATGAAATTAAGCGTGCCTCTCTCTCGGTCCCTCCAAACACTGTAAAGAGCAATGATGTTCTTGTTCTTCAACGACCTCAGAAGCCGAACCTCCGAGAAGAGGCGGTCGATCATCGCCGGGTCGTTGGTGAAGTTGCGCAGCTTGACTTGGTTCCACGCGACTTCGATTCCTTCTTCTTGATCGAAAGCTCGGTAAACCTTTTTCACCGCGCCGGACCCTAGGAGCTCGTCGTACCGGCCATACCGGCCGGTGGGGTCCACTTCGACGAACGGTTCTGAATTGTCAGATTGATCATGGCTTGCACTCGGCATGTCTGTGGAAAGATAATGCAAAAAAAGGGAAAGACGTGTCAAAAACTATGAAAGAATCAAAACCCTTCAAAAGTTTTGCTCAAAAACTTGAAAATAGCAAGTTTTTTATGCAAAACCCAATTCAATAATATCAGATAAGAACCAGAATTTAACGGTAAAAAAAAATAAAAAAGCTTTTAAGAGAATGATGAAAGAAATAAAGGGTTTGAAGCTGTTTATTTACTATTATTTATTTTTGCTATGAAATATATACATGAAAAAATTTGATGAAAGATTGAAATTAACAGAGTAACAAAAAGCACAAAACTTGAAATTAACGTTGTTGTTACCTCTTCCAAAACAAAGCTAACAAAAGCACAGAAGCTGAAAACTTGTGCAAAAAAGCAGTGGAGCAAAATTATAACGAAAGCATGGAAAAGCAAAAGGGTGGCGGAGACATGAATATATAGTAGGGAAGTGGACTAGGGTTAAGGGGTAGTTGGGTAAGTTAACCGTGGTTAAAATAGAGGATTAATGGGCATTGAATTTTTTGAACCGTTTAAGGAAAGTTTAATGAATTTTGGATTTCCCATAACTGACTTGATCTGATGGTCGCAGTAAAATCTCTGTATAGAATCTTAAATTTTAAAGATATAAATTAATATTTGGGAAATCCAGTGTGGAAATGGGTTTCTGCCACGTGTCCAACCTCGTTCCCTTGTTCAGTACCACGTTTTGGCAGTTTTTTTTTTTTTTTCTTTTTTTTTTTCCAATTCTCTTTGATTTTGATTGTGATACTGATTTGTTTCCTTGTATGTTGGGAAAGGGAAACTGGAAAGTCAAAGCCTTTGACAGCAAGGATTTAGGGAAATCTCAGCCGTATGTCAGAAGTTGAGTGATGGGTCCCACAGGTCTACGGTCCAGATGAAACTAGAGCCTTCTAAAGAAAAACGGAATGTTGCTAATAGGGTGAACCAAATTGGATATGTGACAACGCGTGATGATCACATGTAATCGTTTTGTTTCTCTTTTGTTGATCAATATTTTCTCAATCAAATATGAACGACATAATTGATTTCACATTTAGCAATTATGATGATAAATGTGAAAAGGTAATGGCAGATAAAACAAAAGATGAGTCTTCCCTTGATCTCTTCCTCATGAAATAGTAAAATTCTCTCTCCCTAGAAAAAAAAAAAAGAAAAGAAAAAAAAAACTCAAACTCTAGATTTTCTTCTAATGATGAGAGGGGAAAAAAAAGATAATGACAAACTTTACATGTATTTAATCAAAATTTAAAAAAAAAAAAAGATAATCATCTAACTTTGAAACATTGAGATTATCTTGTATGTTCTTATAATCCCAGAAAATAAACCCTTTTGATTTTTAATCACAAAAAATCTATTGTTAATGTGAAAATAATTAATCAAAATTAACCGTATTAACTTTTTCTTAAACGGTAATGAAATACATTCATTAAAGAGCCATTAAAGAGATAGGATACACGGCAACAACAAAATCAAAAAAAGGGTGACACTCATATAAATTTTTGTTTTTGTTTTTTTTTTTTTTGTCATGTGTAAATGAAACTATGTGTTCCTTACTTCTTTTAAAAAATTATATGTTTGATTTTAAAGACAACGCCTTTGTATTTTTTTTTTTAAAAAAAAATACAACAATTTTGTTGAATATCGTGAGTTCTATTAAAAAAATCAAACTTAATTATTTATCTCAAATATCAGCAAAATTGAAAACTAAAGTCTTTAGGAGTTTTTCTTTAAAGTGCCATAACTTTTTTATCAAGAGTATTTGTGTCTTTTCCTAAACTAATTTTGCTTGATCTTCACGATTATCGCTTAATTTTGTATGATAAGAAAGATACGGAGAATAATCCCAATAAGCGCAATTTTATTTTATAAATTACCACAAAAAAAAATCGTTAGAAAAGGTAAATTTTGCATTTCAATTAAATATGGGAAATATTTTTATCATTATCCCCACAAAATTGCTATTTGCAGGATCTTTTAAATGTGGATTTCAAAACACCTTTGAGATGAACATATTTCCTATAACATTTTAATAACATTATATACGAGATCGCAAAAATGTTTATGATGTCATTCCTAACTAATTTTCACGAAAATAATGAACCAACAACTCAGAATTTGTTTCTTCTCATCATCTTCTTCTTCTGCTTCTTTTCTTGTCCTCCCCTTTTTACAAACCTTAAGATTATATAACGATTTTTAAAGAGGCTTTAAAAGCTATGATTTTCTTAAATTTTTCAAATCGTGTTGTTTCCATCCTTAAAAGGTAAGCATTCAAAAATATGTAAATATAATAAATAAAATTTCTGTTATTTATACTTTTTTATTTCTTAGCATTGAAACTTAAATCTCCTTGTCCAAATAACACATATGTGTGCTGGCAATGGCTTCAATGAGACTTAAAATATTAGGAAAAAATGTTATGTATGCTTCCTTTATTCTTTATTTATTTTTTTTTTTTTGAAATAAGTGATATTGTATTCTAAATTAATGAATACATATTATAAACACCAATACTGATCTTGTTACACAAAGATACTTAATTTTACATTCTTTTATGAATAATGGTAGGGACATCTGACTCAAATCTTAACTCTTATGTATCAATTGATGTGGTGTATGAGTTGTCATTTTTACATTGGTGGGTGTTTAAAATATTATCATGTTAATTAATGATAAAAGATTACATCTACTAATAAAAAGATAACAACTCACATATCATGTCAGTTCGTACACAAAAGTTAAAATTTGAGTAAGGAGACGTTTGGTTCATGGATTACGTGTATTTTTTTATGAGAGAAAATACTATAACAAATTATGAACCATGATTCAAATTATGGTTTGAATCCTTCAACCAAACATCCCCTAAGTGTCCCTAATATTGCTCTTTTTTATATGTCAAAACAAAAATAAAACTTTTACATGATGGGTCTATGATTTTTATTGTGCCTATAGCTAGATAGCCTTGAAGAAGTACAGATCTTTTGCAATTTTTCTTGTGACAAATCCAGGCCTTTTTGGCGTAGAATTATTAACACATGAAGAAACATGTGACACACCCCAAGTTATTGGGGTCTTGCCAGCTCTATTTAAGCAAATATTACTACCATACATTAATTGGATATCTAAGCCATGCGACATGTGAAACTACCATGTCCTGTTTTCTCATGCACGATCTTCTTGCGCAAATTATACGTTTTCTTCATGCCAAATGTTAGTAAAGAAAATTAGAAACTACACAAATGTGGTTAGGACAATATATTTGTATAGAGAAATGTTGTGTATTATTTTGTGATGTGTAAAAATGGCCGTTTTTAAGCTATTTTTGAGTAAATTGTCGAATGTTTGTAAGATTAGGAAAATGGTTGTTTTTGAAATAATTAATTGTTGACGTATTAATTCATGATTTATTATTTATTGATTTGACGGTTTATCATTGACTAAATATATATAGTTTGCTATTTATTTACTATAATTTATCACTGATTAACTAATTTTAATCAATAATTGACTGATTTATAATAATGTATCATTGGTAAATCAATGATAAATCATGGTTTATTACTCATAGATTACTGTAAAAAAACAGTTATTCTTTTAAATAAAAAAATCTGGTTATTTACTAAAAAGCAGTGACCAAAATGAGCCATTTACCTAGTTTTTCTTGTAATATTAGTGATTATTAGTAAAGTTTCTTATCAACTGTGAATTCATATGCCAACTTTCAAATTTTGTAGAGATTATCATATAGTGCATTAACTTTTAATTAATTAACTAAAAAAAAAACAGTTATTCTTTTAAATAAAAAAATCTGGTTATTTACTAAAAAGCAGTGACCAAAATGAGCCATTTACCTAGTTTTTCTTGTAATATTAGTGATTATTAGTAAAGTTTCTTATCAACTGTGAATTCATATGCCAACTTTCAAATTTTGTAGAGATTATCATATAGTGCATTAACTTTTAATTAATTAACTAAAACTAAATATCGTCGGTGATATTTAGTAGTCGTGTATATATATATATATAT
>NW_010361270.1:16775-120269 GCF_000414095.1 Morus notabilis | reverse complement strand
CCGACAAGCCATAGCCACTTTGGTTATTGCCCCTATTGCTTATTTCTCAAGGTACTCAAAATCTTAACTCTTTTTTTTGTTGATTTTATCTCTCTCTCTCTCTCTCTCTCTCTCTCTACATATATATATATATATATATATCTTTGTGTGTTTCCATTGCCGCAGAGTTCCAACGAAGCTGCAGCTAATTTTAATTGCTTTTGGTTTTGGATTCTGGCAATGTCATAGCTTTATGGGCATAAACCGGATAAGGATGGAAAAAGCCATTAATCAAAGTATCCAAGCATTCTAGTAGGAGAAGAAATATAAAACTTGCTTTTGAGATCATTTTATCTACAACCAGTATTTGCATTTCTTAGATAATGATAAAAATATGAAGGATCATTATCACTGGTACCTCTTGAATTTTAGAGTCATCTCTAATTTATCTCTGAACTTAAAAATTCTCAAATTACCTTCTGAATTTTGAATTGTTCTCACTTAATTTATTCTGCGATAATTTTTGTTAAAAATATATAGAAAAAAAAGAGTAATGCAGTCACGTCTGTTAAAATCAAACATATAAAAACTACATGTGTGCACTTAACTCTATCTTCATCCTTATTTTAACAGAAATTATTATAAAAAAGCTTAAATGGGACAAATTTAAAATTCAAATGATAAAATCAAAGGTTTTAAACTTTAGGGGAAAAAATAGGAATAACTCTAAAGTTAAAGGGCACTAGTGAAATTAATCTAAATATGAAATAAAAAAATTACGAATATCAGTATTTTTCAAGTTTATATTCTTTTCCCATTACAGAGGCCCAAATATTTACTAAGTTGAAAGAAAGCAAATTGAAGAGCTTGTCATTATTGGTGATGAATATATATTACTTATGTGATAGTATACTTATTATCCAAAATTTATTATTTAATTTTATTTCGTGTGCAACATTAATATAGGGTTCGTTTGTTTTATATACTTAAATTTAAAGGTGTGTAAACCAATTAAACTGTTTATTTTAGGTAAAATGCAAACCAAACTAATTATAAATCAGTTTAGGGATTTTCAAACTAAATTAATTAAGAGATCTAATCCAATCCAAACCAAACTGATTGTAATTAGTTTCGTTTGGTTTTTCTAATTGGTTTAAACTAATATTTTACAACATCTTTCCAAACCCTCTTAATCGTAACTGGTACTAATATTTTGTATGATAGACATTTCTTATAATAGAAACCTTGAGGGCTATGATGATTTAATATTAGATTTTTTTTGTATTTTTATATATGAATACGTTATAGATATACAAAATAAAAATATATATAAATTGGATTGGTTTTCTTTGTTTGGTTTTTTAAAGGTTAAAACCACAAGTTTGGTTTTTTTAAAGGTTAAAATCACAAATCAAACCGATTTAATTATTTTTTTTTTAAGAATTTAAACTAAACCAAACCGATTATTAATTAATTTAGTTTGTTTTTTTTTAGTTTGATTTGGTTTGGTTGATTTGAATGGTTTGTTGAACACCCTGCTCAAACTTAAATCATTGATTTTATTACAGTATTTTTTTCTTATGAAAAATTTAAATTTTAAACGTCAGAATTAAAACTCTTATAGTGACACTACCACCGCATGAGTGGTGGATTTTATACAATATTATTATTATTATATTGAAATGGATCATAACATTACGCAAAATGGAATGGATCACAGCTAGCTTTCACTGGCAAGTTGGCTGTTGGAAGTTTAGGGTGCTTTTAATCTATCACACACTTTTGTTGCCTTCAATGCACATAAAGTCCATGAGCTATGTCCTTCTTGATTGCCCTACACGGACATACCCATGTTCTTCTGCCATAGCTTCTAGGTTGGTGCTTTTTTTTTTTTCTTATTTGTTAGATTTCCCTCTAAAGAAATTGATTCTCAAAATCGTCTAATTTGGAAATCTTTAGGAAATTGATTACCCAATGTTTGTGTTTCCCAATTCATTTTCAAGTATTTATGTCCCCACACTAAAAATGAGAGAAAAAAAAAATAAAAATAAAGAAGGAAGAGAAAATTAGGGGGCCGTCCATACTTTCAACGCTTAACATTTTTTTTTGTTTTGGATGTTGCGATATCTACTATGTTCTTAATCATTGATTTATCAAATGATTTGACTTCTATATGTACTAAAATTTTCAAGCGCGTCTATCTGCGTACAGACGTTTAATTTGTAAGTATAGCCTTACATATTTTTCATGATAATTATAATTGAATTTCATGTTCCTGAGCAAAAGAGTGAATTTCATGTTGTGATTATTATGCGTTTTTCCTCTTTTTTTTCTTTTATATAGCATGGGAAAAGATTGAATTTCATGCTGTGATTATTATGCGTTTTTTTTTTTCTTTTATACAGCATGAGACTTATGTTGCTTGATTTACTAATAAGAAATGAAGAACCGTTTTGTTCATGAATTAGAATCATGAGATTAAAACTATTTTTGATTTACGTGTATTTTTTGTGAGGGAAAATACTGTAGCAAATCATGAACCATGATTTGAATCAGAGAACGAATCTTCCAACCAAACGGGCTCGAAATCACTAAAATTCAAACTCTAATAGACACACCTACACACTACACACTCATCAAATTCATAGACTAATATATAACGATATAACCTTAATATAAGGACATAACCTTTATGCTTACTACAAGACCCAAAAAAAAATACACACACTTTTAATGTTTACCATATCAACTACTCAGGGGTATTTTGAGGATTTCAATGTAAATGTGGTAATGTGACTTGTCAATTTTAGTATGGAGGTGTTGGTAATATTTGCACTCGTGAATTTATTAACACCCCACTAAATCTTAATCTACATTTATTATAAATTTGCTTGCATTAAAATTACCTAAAACCCACTAATATGCCTCATATTAACTACAAAAAGAAATACTATTGTTTTAAAAAAAAAAATTTATAAAAAGGTATACACCCACATTAATTATAATTAAAAAGTATTTTTCAAAGTAATTAATTGTCGGTGCTTCCAACAAAATATTTAAAACTCAAAGGGCGCGTTTAGAACTCGTTTCAAAATGATTTTATTTTTTGTATGAAAATGAAAATTAAAACGTTTTTAATCTGAGACAGAAATTATTTTTAAAAATATGTTTAGTAATTTTATCAAGAGATTATTTTCAGTGTAAAAATACTATTAATGTCTCTCTTTCTCTCTCTCTGCTCGAGAGAGGAGAAATAAAAATAAAAAATGAAAAACGACTAAAAGTCATTTTTCATTTCTTTCTCACTTTACACTAAATCAAAAAATCGTTTTCATTTCCGTTTTTTATCTTTATTACGCCAAACGCTATTTTGAAAACGTTTTCATTTTTTATTTCTTAAAAAACGTAAAAAAATAAAAACAGAATCAATTCTAAACACAAAACAGTTCTTTTCCTTCTTCCTTTTAGTCACGCCCCGAAATAAATCTATAAATGCAAGCACCGAAATGAAACTTGTTACAGCTTGTGAAGAGTGAAACATCAAAAAGCAAGAAACAAATTGGTATGATTCAAAAGCTTTTTAAGTGTTTGGTCCTCCATCTTATTATTAGGATAGATTTTTCGATCATAACATATAACTCACCGATTAAGATAAAAAAAATTAAAATTTTTTGATGAATTACAATAATTTTAAAAAGTAAATATAATATTAATAATTGAAAGGGATTATATTATTTTATAAATCATATTAAAATTAAAATTATAGTGGGGACATGGGAGGGTTAAATTAAATATTATAAAAGTAGTATCTATAAAAGGATAGATTTTTCAAATCTTCATTAAATGAGTATTAATTATTGAGGTATCTATAAATTTTAGGGGTGCATATATAACTAATCTTGGGAAAATTGTGAAACTTACTCTTAGAGTGTATAAGTATGAATTTTTACCCATTAGTTTTTATTAATACCTTTTTTAAGTAATATAAAGGACACTAATAAAAGTAAGTAATAAAAATCTAGACCCATACACTCTAAATGATATTTGTGTCATTTTCTTTTCTAATTTGTCATTAGAGCTTTCTCAATTAAAGTCTAGGGACATTTTGACACGACAAACTATCAAGTTACGTTTAGTAAGGAGATTCATACCATGATTTGAATCATGGTTAATCGTTTGTTACAATGTTTTCTCTCATAAAAAATACACGTAAATCAAAAATAGTTATAATCTCATAATTCTAATTTATGAATCAAACGTCCCATGAATATCTGGCCATTCGGGAGGGATTTTTCTTCATCATGGAGAGTGGCCTTAATGTTCATGATATCGAATGTGACTCTTATCAATGCAGTTAAAAGAATTAGAAAGAAGGACCTCTTATTTGATATTGGCTCAATTGTGGAAGATATTTTGTAATTGTTAGATAGAGTTTAATAGGTGGTGGTCACACACTGACTAAAAAGGTTTTTTTCTACTACTTGTGACCAATTTTGTTTGAAGGAGTTTCCTTTTGTATTTTGGATATTGTGGATGTTAAATCTACGCACTTGGGCATAAATATTTATTAACAAATAGTAATAATGTTTAACAAACTTTTAAATCAACCACTCATAAGTGCAACACCTATTTTTTTTAAGAGGAGAACACAAAATGCGAAGCTCTAATATTCGTGGTATATATTCAAAAGTATGTTTTCTTTTTTAATTTTTTTACATTCCTCAAAATTATTCAGAGGGAAAAGAACCATTTGCAAAGTACGGAAACATGCTGAATTATTGTATTGTTAAATTTACCATATGAATCTAAATTTTTATCTTTTATTCTTAATTAAAATTTTTTTCAATAAAAAATAAAAGATAAAAATATAGACTTATCTCCTTTCATTGTTTTAAATTAATCATTCTCTTTCTTTTTCAAGTGTTATTAAGGGGTTGTTTGGTTGGGAGATTCATACCCCGATTTGAATCATGATTCATGATTTACTACAGTATTTTTTTTCACAAAAAATACACGTAAATCAAAAATGGTTCTAATCTTATGATTGTAATCCATAAACTAAACGTCACTTAAGTCCAATTTTGGGCTTATTCGGGTCGACCCATTAAAGTTGGGCTTATCTATTGTCCTGTCCTCACCTGTATCAATAGGCCGAACCCAAACTTTGCCCAAATTCTGATTCGGCCCAATAGGGCCCACAAACGATCGTCTCCGTGCTCCCTCTCCTTCCTCATTCCGTCGGAGAATCTTTCTCAGTCTGAGGATCCTCTCTCTCTTTCTCTCTCTTCTCTCTTCAATGGCGACAACCCTAGAAACCATCTCCGAAGCTCTCCAACAAATCGACTCCAAGAAATCCGACCTCAAAAAGGCCTTCGACGACCTCCAATCTAACTCCTCTCTCCTCATCTCCTCCTTCTCTCTCTCCTGGTCCGACCTCGACTCCCACTTCACCTCCCTCCAATCCTCCCTCACCGACCAATTCAACCTCCTCCAAACCCTACAATCCCAATCCACCGCCGACCCCGAACCGCCGGCTGGACCGGCCGCGGATGACGCCGAACCGGAGCCTGAGCCGGAGTCGGCCCCGCCTCGGCCGGAGCTGGTCGCCTTCTGCGAGAAGATGGACGGGCTGGGGCTGAGGAAGTACGTCAACGAGACGTCGAAGGAGAGGAACGCCGTCAGGGCGGAACTCCCGAGCGCGCTGCGGCGGGCGTCGGACCCGGCGGCGATGGTGCTCGACGCCATGCAAGGGTTCTTTGGGGAGGGAGAGAAGAGGAAAGGAGATAAAGACCTTGCCTTTAACGCTCTGAGGAGGAGTTGCGTGTTGTTGCTGGAGCAGTTAATGGCGGTTCGTCCGAATGTGAGCGGTGATGTGAGAGAGAGAGCGAAGGCTTTGGCTGCGGAGTGGATGCGGAAGGGGAAAACCAGTGCCGACGGCCCGTTGGAGTCTTTGGGGTTCTTGCATTTGGTGGCGGCTTATGGATTGCTTTCGGAGTTCGATTCCGATAAGATTCTTGACCATTTTGTTTTCATCGCGAGGCATCGTCAAGCAATCCAATTGTGCCGGAAAATGGTCCCGGAGGATAATGTGAAAGGTAATGTTTTTGTTGCTCAATTTCGAATTTTGATGCGAAAAATTTGATTTTTCTGTAACTGTATATAATTTTGTGTTTGATGCCTTATAATGGGTTTATTGCAATGTTGAATTTTATCATTACATTGTATTTGGAACAATTGAATCTTCATTTAGTTATGCTTCTTCTGTGGTTAGACTAGAAGTTTTGAAACTTTAGTCATGAGTAAAGGAAAATGGGGCTGAGAGTGCAGAAAATAGATAAGGTTTCTTTGCGCCCCCGGCAAAGGAGTGATCGGAAGACGGCAGAGGAGGAGGCGGAGGCGGAGCAACCATTGGAAGTTGATGTTTGGAAAACCGCACAAACAGGAGAGAAATAGGAGGATTTTCGAAGGGCGTGAGGGGGACATTTTTGTTACTTGGGATAGGATCAAAATAAATATTGCACTATGGAGTCATTCTAATAAGGAGTTTTGTGACCTTCTCTTCTCAGATCTTGTTAGAGATTGGTCATCCTCATTTTTATAGACTTTTGTTTTCACCTTCTTGTTATAGGATTTTGGTTCCTCTGTTGTACTGTTCTTCCCCACTTTTTCTTTAATAAAATTTTGATTTCGCTTCTTTTTCAAAAAAAAAAAAGATGTATGGTTTCGTTAATAAGCTAGAGAGATGGTGTAAATTAGAAAGCACAGAAAGAAAAGAGAGGAATTTGGTTGTGATGTATATAAATAGGTTTAAAATCATATACATTACACAAGGGAAAGAACTATGGAAAGATAGACTGCAGAAATAGTTTTGTCTCCTCATGCACAGAGTCTATATGTGCTTGTTATGGGTGGATACTGTTTGCTGCAAAGGAGGAATTTTTGGAATAATAGGTTAAAATGGACCATGGCCCTACTATTTATTGATTGAAAAGTCGCTTCTGTTAGAAGCATCATAGTTGATAAAGAGAGCTTTTGATACTAGGACCATTTGGTGTGTTCCTAGGTTGTGTAAGTAGTAGGATACATTTGATAATGAGATTTTTTGGTGTCTTTTGTCGATATGGGCTTTGGTATGTACAAAGGATGCATTTTGTTTGTTTACTTTCGAATCATATGGACTCTGATCAAAGTTACGATGTTTTTTGTTGGGCTTTGCAGATCTCATTCAGAAACTTGTAAGTAATGGCAAACAGCTTTTAGCCGTTAAATTTAGTTATGAATTTAAGCTGACTGACGAGTTCCCACCAGTTCCCCTCTTGAAAGACTATGTGAAGGAATCCAAGAAAATCGCTAAGAAAGTTTGCGAAGAAGGAAAAAACTCCCTCAAATCACAGGTAATTTCTTATTCCTTTTAAAGAAAGCTAATTTATGAAGTTCAACACCAATAGTACCTGCAGGTATACATTTGTTGTGTTCCTTTGCAGAATGAGGCCACAGCCAAGGAAACTAGTGCTTTGAAAGCAGTGATAAAAATTATTGAGGAGCACGAGCTTGAATCTGAGTATCCAAAAGAGTTTCTTGAGAAGCAAATTGAGAATCTGGAGAAGCAGAAGGCAGACAGAAAGCGTCCTGCACCTACTGCTACTGCTTCAAAGTCTTCTCAGCCACAACATCATCCAACAAAGCAGCAGCAAGGAAAAGCGAAGCAGAAGCAGCAGAGTGGACACAAGCGTCCTCGAGCAGATGCTTCATTGGGTCCTACACCATTTGCAAAGATTTTCAGGGGAGCAAATTCATCTCTTCTCTCATACCAACCATCTCATTTCCAGTCGACAGGTTTGTCGGCAGATGATCCCGCTCCATATGCGAGCTCATCAGCTGCACCTTATGGCATGTCAGGCCTTGTTCCATCAGCTAACCCTTATGCGGGTTCGTCAGCTGGGGTATATGGTTTGGAAGGAACCCCAAGGGGTGTTCATGGGAACCCAACTTTAGCTGGTTTCCGTTCATACACAACCGAACCATATGAGCAATCTGCCTATTATGACAGGCCAACTTCCTATGGTCATGGTGGATATGGTTTACCACCCCAATACCATCAAGCTTACTTTCCCTCTTAGTGTTTGGTGCTTTTTGTGTCTTTGATAGTACTTTTTTGGATGGCAAAATAGATTTTGCCATTTTGGTGATGGTGGCTATCGGAAGGCATAGTTTGCGTTTTTGATCCACCTGATTATCGGTACAGCAGCTAGATTTGGTGACTAAGATATGTGATTGCTTGTTTGTTCTCACATGTCTAATTATTTAACCAGTTTTCTTTTGCCAAGATTTTTCTGACAATCATAATCGTTATATCCTTTCATGGGGCATTTGGAACGTAGAACAGCAGGTAGTAGAACAGCTTGTCAAATGGTATTTCTGGTTTTGCACCAATTGCTGTGAAGTGTCCTTGTTTAGTGTATCAACCTTTTAATCCGCTCGACTTTCCCACTTTAATTTCTTGTATTTAAAAAGAAAAGCATGTCTTGGCATCTTGCGGGGGCCAGAAGAAAAGTTGCCTCTATTTCTAAATTGAAACGTGGTACAATGGAACCTTGAATCTCCTGCTCTGCTCATGCGATGGGGATGTCTCTATTTCTATATTAGAACTAAACAAAATTTTGGTTTCAGTTTGATCACCTTAGACTTTTAGTAGTTAAAGGTCGTAGTACAGTGAGTGTTTTATAGTTAAGAACTAGGATATCAGATTGGATTTTTATCTGTTCTTGACATTTGGAGACGTTTGTTTCTTATATTCGTTCTTGATTCTGAATCATGATTCATGGTTCTCTACAGTGTTTTTCTCTCACAAAAAATACACATTATGATTCTGAATACATAAATCAAACGTCCTCTTATCTGAAGGATGAGTTTATGTTTTTGCTGCAAACGCAACTTAAACAAAATATATTTTTATGTTTTTTTTCCTCCCGTCTCTTAATTCTCTTTTGGCTAAGTTAGAATTTTTCGGATTGTACGAGCATTCTATTACTGTTTTTCTGGGAATTTTTGTTTTCCCTGTAATGATTTCCAGTCTGGCTGCTGATAGATTTATTGGCCTAGGGAAGTTTTTCTTCCTCAAGCAAGCCAATTGGTTGTTGTGTCAAATTCATCTTTTTGTCTGGGCACCCAACTTCTAATCCAGTTGTTGCCCATTTATTTTTCACCCATTTGAAAAATTTTATGCCCATATCATTTAAGCTTGCTCAACAGAGTCATGTCAAGTCATGATTTATTCCAAGTCAAGTCATGATTGTTGCTTGACTATTGATTAAGGGTCCGTTTGTTTCATATACTCAAACTCAAATTATTGATTCTGCTATACCGTTTTTCTCTCACAAAATATATAAATTTCAAACGTTAGAATTAAAAATCATGATTTGAGTATACATTCCAAACGGAATTTAAGTCTTTTTATTGACCTTGTTAGAATGTACTTTATAAGCACATTATGTATGCCATTATAATGTAAATTGTAAGTTTATTTTTCTTGTACAATCTGCTTTATGGTTATTTGCTGATTTATTTTGAATGAAACAGACCGTTTGTGGTGAGAGAATCACTGTGGTCCTTTTTAGTCACATTATTGTAGTCATAACTATTTTTATTGCCTATCATTAAATGTGATGCTTAAAAATACAATTATGATTGAGAACAACTCCTGGACTATCTGCTTCAGGACTTCAATTCGGTTGTAGCAATTAAATTCTGTGAAACCAATAATAATAATAATTATTATTATTATCATTATTATCATCATTATTGTTGGTTTGTTTTCTTTTTTGGCTAATAATATCATTATTGTTGGTTGGAAGTTTTAAATTCATGCATCTCACAGTTAATACCTGTCTACCATGAAAATCAATGTGGGGGCAATATATGTGTCATTAGTTATTGAAGCAGAAGATTACCCCTCTATATACTCTATAGTACTAGTTTTGGTGAACAAAATCATGTTTTGTCTTTAATGAAGAAATGAAGCATTTCTATATCTGCTTATGGAGGCTTAAATAAGGATTCAAAGTCTTAATTCAGCTTAATGTAGATTAATTTATTCTAGTTGATCAAAAGGTTTATCCCCTCAATAAGTAGGGTGGACTTTGGTCAATGTTAATTGAATATGTCTTGGACTCTTGGTTCACTGAAAAAGAAAATAGTCCAATAGTTTTTTCCTTTTTTTTTTTTAAAGGAAAGAAATTTAATTCATGAGTAAATTTCTTGAGTTTTAGGTTTTTACAGTAAAAAATTCTCAAAAAATGTTACATCTAACTTTTTCTGCTACAGTGAAAAGCTTTCAGAAAATATTACATCTCAGTTCGAATTGAAAACTCGAATCCGCAAAGTGAATGAGGTCGCTTGCTCAGTTTGAATCATTTATTTGTGGTTTTATTTAATTAATTAATTAATTTTTTTCATTTAAGGCGTTTGAAGATTGTAGTTTCCTTTTCTTGTATTGTCAATTATTTGAAGCATTTAACTGTGTCATCAATGAACATAGACGTGGAAACCTCATTTGGAATCACACTAATGGATGAAATAATTAGTGGGCCTACCAAGCAAGACAAAAACTAATACAATTAAACAAAAAGAGAAGCATGGAAATAGTATACAATATGTTTCTTGCTCTCTTTCTCCTTTTGTTTTCAAAATTTAGGAATTTAATACTTGACAATTTTTATTTTTATTTTTATTTTTTGAACTGACATATTTTGGTCCTTAATTGAGATACAACCAATGACATCCCAAAGTTGGTTGCAACTTTAATACAAATTGGATATGAACCTTCCTCCACAATTTTCAGTAGAAATAATGATCAGATTTTTTAGGAACCACCCCCACTAAATGATAAGGGTCTCGTTCACTTCGCGGATTCGAGTTTTCAATTCGAATTGAGATGTGACATTTTATTAGAGTTTTTCACTGTAGCAGAAAAAAATTAGATGTGACATTTTCTGAGTGTTTTTTACTGTAGAAATCTAAAACTGAAAACTCAAATCGGTGAAATGAACGAGACCAAGACCTTTTGTGGATGGTTCAAGCTTGCAACTCGACCGTTATAACTTAAAAACCTTAATGAGAGGATCTTGATAAGCTTCTCAACAAAACAAGAAAAAGGTTTGGCCTCGAGAATTCCATAACTGCAATGAGCTTCTTTACAAAAATGTTTAAAATTATTTTTGGTGCAGTTTTGAAATAGCATAATAGGGAATTTTAAAAGAACGATGTTTTGGTAAGGGAAAAAAAAAAAAACCCACAATTTTTTCATTAATTTCGTTCTCTATGATTATCTAACACATGGAATTATTCACCGCCATAAATTCATATATTTCTCGCAACAAGAACTTTATTAAATAATATCACCATATTTACATAGCACTAACCCTAGAGAGATAACGAGAGAAAAAAAATACTGATTCTGAATTACAATTTTAAATCAATATTGATTTTGAATTAAGATTCTAAATCTATCTATTAAACGCGCACTAAGTGTTTATTGTAATAGGCGACTGCATGAGTATACATTGATTTATATATTTTTTTATTTTTAAAACGAAAATAAGAATTACATTTGGTTGTTGGCTCAACCACACACGTGATGGGCCTGTTCACTTTGCTGATTCGGGTTTGTAATTCGAGTTGAGATGTGATTTTATGTGAGAGTTTTTTACTGTAGTAAAAAAGTTAAATGTAACTGTTTATGAGAACTTTTTACTATAATAAAACTCAAATTTTAAACTCAAATCGATAAAGTGAACGGACCGTAAAATTTGTAAAAGATTTGTTATAATTTCCTCGTATAGTTCAACACAACTTTTTTGGAGTTTTGTACAAAATATGCCATAGTACATGTTTTTAAATATTATTTTTTTTAAATCACGGCAAATCAGTAAGAGTATGTGGAATAAAAAAACAATGCAAATATATGGTTCAAAACAATATCTCAGAGCCCGTTTGGTTGAAAGATTCATTCTTTGATTTGAATTATAGTTCATGATTTATTATATTATTTTTTCTCATAAAAAATACACATAAATTAAAAATAATTTTAATCTCATAATTCTAATCTAGGAATTAAACGGTTCGATACTTTTTATACGGTCATATCCTGAGTTAAAAAATATCGTAACCCAACAAATATGTACACTGTTTAATCATGCTATTAGAGAACATATTATTGTGTATTACTAATATCAAAGATTCCGAATAGTGGTAATTGTTTCCAATGTATTGAATCTTAAAATACAGGTCATAATTCTTAATTCATTTTATCTATTTAAATTTTTAATTTTAATTTTATTATAAATAAAAATTATCATATAAAATTACACGAATTAAAGGAGGCCTCAATAATTCATCATTATTTCACAATTCACCCCAGTGCGGCTTTGCTTTGGGTTTTGATACAAAACACAACAAAAGAGAGAGAAACGCCAAAACGAACTGTAGCTGTTAAACCATCAATCAATCTAAACAAGAAAGAAGAAGAAGAAGAAGGAAGAAACGTTTAAAATGATAACCCAATGACACTTCTTCACTTCTCTCTCCTCAGATCCAACTCCATAAGTCAACTCTCTCTCTCTCTCTCTCTCTCTCTCTTTCTCTCACTTTCCCTCATTTTCTCTCTGACGATTCCCACTTCCCAAACAGAAAAAAAAGAGAGGGGAAAAATCTCATACATAATCATAATCTCATCTAGCTCACACGCAAAACAGAACTGAACAGAAACCCGTTAAATGACCATTTTACCCCTCTCTTTCTCCTCCAACAAGCTCAACACGGGCAAGATATTTTTTCTTCTTTGACTCTCTCTCTCTCTCTCTCTCTCTAAAGGACTTGTTGGAAGAGCTTTGATGGCCGACGAGAAGGTCCGTCGCCGGAGCTCTGATGAGGTGGATCCAAGGACGGCGGAGCTTCACGACCAGTTCGGCGGAGGCGGCGGTGGCGCGAAGTACAAGCTCTTGTCGCCGGCGAAGCTCCCGATCTCAAGGTCTCCCTGCCTCACGATTCCACCGGGGCTTAGTCCGTCGTCTTTCCTGGAATCTCCGGTTCTGCTCTCCAACATGAAGGTCAGGTTCGGTTTTGCTCGGATCGGGTTATTGTAATAATTTTTAATTTGTGTTTGTTTACTGAGAAAATTGAAAAAGGTTCGAGAAAGGAAAGGGAATGAAAGAAAAGGCTTCTTTTTTTTTTTTTGAATTAAGGCAGTGTTTGGCTGCTCGGCTTAGTGAGCTAACAGGAAACAAGATTTTCTTTTTTCCTTTTTATTTTTTATTTTGGTAAAGAAAGATTTTGAATTGAATTTGAATGCGAGAGGTTCTGTTTGGCTGCTGAGAGAAGCGGATTCATTCATTCAACAAAGGAAAGTGGTGGAAATAGAACCTCTTGAAGTTATTCTGCTGAATTTTTGAACGTTATTCAAAAAAACAAAAAAAAATCTATATTCTCTTGCACTTTCTCAGTGACCAAACAGGATGAACTCGTGTCGCCCATCTCTAGTTTCATGATTCGTGAGCTTGCCGCGTGTTGTGTGTTCGTTCTCTTCTGTAGTGGAGAATTTGTTTTGCTCAAATGGTGATGTGATTTTGATAATAAGTGAGCCAAAAAGATGCTCTTTGTTTTATCAAAGTTGGGAAATTCGGATTACTGTTTTTGTTTCTAGCGTCGAAAGTATTAGTACCCTCATTCAAAAATTGGAAAATCTTTTCTTTTGCTTTGATCCATATGGCCTATTAGATTTTAATGTATGATTTTACTCACACTGGGACCCCAAGATTCTGATGCTTGTGATTAGAGTATTGCTAGTATTGGGGGTTCTTTTCTTTATGCCCGTATAGAGTGTTCCATCGTGTTGCTTTCAATTATGCTCCTCTTTCTTGCGTAGAACTCTGTATCTTTCCTCCTTTTTTATTCTCAGTGTTGTTTTTTCACATAATGAATCTTCTTGTTTTGTTGTTGGTGCTTGTGACTCTTTTTTTTTATCCTTGTTTAACGGTGTCAGTGAATGTACGGCGAAAACTTTCCATTTATTTATGTAGAATATGGAATAAATGCATCAGCAAGAGGAATGCAACTTGTTTTTTTTTTTTTGAAAAAAAAAAATGTGCCAGAATGAGTGACAAGATGAAGAGGAAGGCTGGACGGGATGTGGGTCATGCATGAATGATGCCCACAAAAGAAATAAGAGCCTGTGATTGCATATGATACAGACTTTGATTGTACTGAATATAACGATTTTATTGCACCAAGTTATATAAATAATCAATATAAAGGTTGTGCTTTCGTCCATCCATAGTGGGTTGTTTTAAAAATAATTTTTTTGGACCTTTGGTATGTAGTTTTGCTAGAGTTTCTTGGTTCTCTGAGATGATTAGCCAAGTTCAAACTCACCAATCAGGAAAAAGAGTACCTAGAGTTTCCTGCTATTAAATAGATGTAAAGCAGTTTTCTGAAGAATGATTGAGTATTGATCAAATTTGGGGCTTTTCGGTGAATGGGATGATTCAATGAGTCTGTACCTTCTTTTACTGTTTTCCTTGCTTCTGTTTCATTGAAGAAGTTATTTTCTCTGTGCTTTCTTTTTTGTGAGATTTCTCTTTCTTTTTCCCTACACTTGTTTTCACTGATTGATAGAGAAGGCGTTTGGATCAGATTTCTGAATTTCTGTGCTTTCGTGTGGTTTGCAGGCAGAGCCTTCCCCAACTACCGGTTCCTTCTTTAAGGCTCAAATGGCACAGGGCTCGGCTACATATTCAGCAACTGCAGTTTGCTCAAATATTAGTACGTCTGACATAATGAACTCGAGCTCCTTCGAGTTTAAACCCCATGCTACATCAAATATGGTAATTTCCTTTTGATATTTTGTTTGAGTTGTTTTGATATAGCATTAAAATTTCCTTTAAAATATAAAGAGAGATCTGAGTAGGCAAGTGTGTTATTCCAGTTTTTGTAATGAAATGGATATATTACGATGCAGGCAGATTTTTCATTCAAAAGCTAACTCTGATGGATTGATTATCTTTTTAGGATCTCTTATTTATTTCCCGTTAGTAACTAGTGGCTTGATTACCATGCTTTTACTCTTTTGTTCACTGCTCATAATTCTCTTAATTTAATATCTGTTGTTTTTCCTCGATGCAAAAGAAGCCGCTGAGAGGTTGGTTAGAGCTAGTCACGCGCAACCACGTGCATTGAATTTGGAGTACTGATGCCGTTATTTGAGCTAATATTTTTCATTTATTGAAGGTTACTACAGATCCAAATTACAAGAGAAGTGACCAGTCTATGCAAGTCCAAGTTCAATCTCGATCGTTGGTGTCAGTACCTTCAGTTAAAAGTGAGATGACAGCCACCTCGAATGAGTTGAGTTTATTGGCACCAGTTAGCATTGCTACATCAGGAGCTAGTGCACCTGCTGATGGCGATTCCGATGAACTAAACCGCAGGGGTCATCCTAATTCTGGAGTCCAGACTGCACAATTTGACAATAAAGGAAGTGGACCTTCAGTTATATCTTCTGATGATGGGTATAACTGGAGAAAGTATGGACAAAAGCATGTGAAAGGAAGCGAATTTCCTCGTAGCTATTACAAATGTACCCATCCTAACTGTGAAGTGAAAAAGCTGTTTGAGCGTTCTCACGATGGACAGATAACAGAGATTATCTACAAGGGCACACATGACCATCCTAAACCTCAACCTAGTCGGCGATATAACCCCGGTAGTATTATGTCCTCTCAGGAGGAAAGATCTGACAAGTTTTTGGCTATAACCGGACGTGAAGGTAAGGGGGAAAAAGTTGAACTACATTGTTTAATTTCTTTGAAAAGATTCTCCTAGTGAAAGAAAGTGATTGACTTCTTTGTGCATGTTTCTTTTTCCAATGTAGACAAGTCTCAGAACGTATATGGACAAACATCTAATACCAATGACCCAAATGGTACTCCAGACCAATCTCCTATAGCTACAAATGATGATAGTGGAGATGCTACAGGAAATAGGATTCATGATGACATAGATGATGATGATCCATTCTCAAAGCGGAGGTATGGAATATCTAGTAGAGGCTTTTTACTTTTCTGTATTTGTACATTTAGCCTAATGAATGAACTATCAAAAATGTTACTTAAACAGGAAAATGGACATTGGAAGCCTGGATATAACCCCAGTGGTTAAGCCTATCAGGGAACCGCGTGTTGTTGTTCAAACTCTGAGTGAGGTCGATATATTGGATGATGGGTACCGTTGGAGGAAATATGGCCAGAAAGTGGTGAGGGGAAATCCTAATCCAAGGTATGCTTTCACTTTAATGGTTTGGCACTTGAGGTTCATTTGCATCTTAATACCATTTTCAGAGCATCTGTCTTGTATATCGTTCCCTTTTTGGCACTAAATAATGCTTAGGGTCCCAAATGTTATCCCACACTTTTAGAACTAACTGACATGCCATATGGTTGTCAATCTTTAATTTGATAGGTATATAAAAATTGTTATGTCAATTATATTAAAAAGTTACCTTTGCAAATGGAAAGATGACGACTCACCTGTCACGTGAGGGCATGTGTGTTTGTATAATTAAGTCGGGAGCCCTAGCACTATTCTTTTTGGCTATGTTCGAATTTTAAAGGAATCAACTTTCAGACCCCATTTACATTTTTCCTAAATATGCATTTCCATGTTGTGCAGGAGTTATTACAAATGCACAAATGCTGGATGCCCTGTTAGAAAACATGTCGAGAGAGCATCCCATGATCCAAAAGCAGTTATAACGACATATGAGGGAAAACATAACCACGATGTCCCAACTGCGAGGAATAGTAGCCATGACATGGCAGGATCAATGGCTGCGAGTGTCCCAGCAAGAATTAGACCAGAAGAAACCGACACCATTAGCCTTGATCTAGGGGTTGGAATTAGTTCTGCTGCTGAGAATAGATCCAACGAGCACCTGCCAACCACACATTCTGAACTTGTGCAAAGCCAGGCTCACAACTCCAGCTTAAATGTAGTCCAAGCAGGTCAAGTTCCTGCATTCTATGGCATCTTAAGTAATAATTTGAACCAATTTGGATCCAGAGAAAACCTAGGCGAGGGCAGGAGTATCCAAATTCCATCTTTGAACCATTCATCGTATCCATATCCTCAGAACATGGGTAGAATCCTAACGGGTCCGTAAAATTGCCTAGAGAGAGAGCTGCAAAAATAAAGATTCTTTTTCCCTTTTCTTTCGCTTCCTATTCCCCTTCTTTTCGGGCGGGGAAATGTCGAAAAGGCAAGTTTCTTGATCTCAAATGTTGTATTCATGAATTCTTATGTACGAGGTGCCTTGTGGCCATAAGCCAATTGCCTTTGAGTTGGAACTACTTGTTGTGTAACATTAGCTTCTTTGGGGAATACGTTGTACAAATATGAATTAGTACTGATATTTATATATTCTGACAGGAAATATATTGTAACTTGAGTGTTTGAAATATGCAGTATCTGGAAGAAACTACATCATTTTAGTCTTCTTAATAGACACACATCTTCCTGTTTCTGCACTCAAAACAAGTAAACTGTTCTTAAGATTACTGTGACCAGTGTTTTTAAGTAGGACTTTTTTTTTTTTTTTTTTTTTTCAGGTATGGCCAGTTTTTAACTCTTTAATATGGTAAAAATCACATAGATTAAAAAAGTACGAAGAATAGATAATTTTTAATTAGATCCGACACTAAAAAGTAAACACCTATAGGTAGTTTTTAACTGTTGCAAGTTCACGCGAACAAAGCTAATTTGTATTGTATTGTACCCGGCATATCATTAGTCTTAAATGTTAACACTGACAATTGTTCTTCAAGTCAACTATTTGGCTCTCTACTTACAATATACAAGGAGAAGATAAATTGTAGATTATTATTATTATTACTTCTATGAAGTATAAGAAAGGGTGGATCAACATTAGAATATCTCCAAAGACAGGCGCTAACAGAAATATTTGTTAAAAGGTTTTATCATTAATAAGAATACGTTATTTCAATCCTACTGAATGCATTCTCGGTAAAGATAGGTGAAACATTGATACGTATACTTTAAATTGAGTACTAGATTGGCTGGCAACGAATCTTCATATTTAAGACCTTAAAAGAGAGTCACTTAATACTTAAAGTCGATAGTCCATTATCGCTAAGTCACCCTATTTAAGAGAGAGACGGAAGAGAATCCCAAATCTACTTTTTGTCTTGGGGCAAATGAAACAACTTGGACAAGTTGGGAATTGAGAATCTAACCAATTCCCATTTTTGTTTTTGTACTGCATTTTTGTCTAGAAAGGACAGTAGCGCAAAAATGGTAAATTTCGTGAAGATTGCTTTGATTCTTTTGCAGTAGAATCCTATATGTGTCTACTTTTCCAGCAAAAAAAAAAAAAAAAAAACTGTAAATGTCCTTTTGGTTCTTGAATAGGACAATTGTCTCCCCATTAGACTATAAATGCACCTGTTCATAAAAGACAAATGGAAATTATTTCACCAATTTGTTTTTTGTTCGGTTAAGATTGCAAATATAATGAAGCCACGTTATGGCCCGAGCCTCCACCGGAGCTTAATCCTTAGCTGACCCTTCAAAATTTTGCAAAAATTATGTATTGAATACTCCAAGGCAAAATGTAATAATCAGATTTTTAGGAAAAAATTGGATCCTTCTGTTTTAAGCCGTTACATCTGTATAATATTTTATCAGTCTTATGTTCAAAAACATGCACAATGAAAAAGTATTCCCTACTATAAAATGTTCATCTAATTATTAAAACAACATATTATATGTGAAGGTACAATAAAAAATGAGCAAAAACTGAGTGCATATGTATTGTCCACTTTTGACTGTTCTCCAAAGTACCATTATCATGCCATCCAAATTTAAGAATATGATCACACAATATTATATACTAAAACTTCTTAATCAATTAAATAAGTTGGCAAAATAGAACTAGATCTGAAAATGCTAAAATCAATATACTTGCAAATTTTTTTTTTTTTGTTAATCAATATACTTATATTTAAGGGTCTGTTTACTTTATTGATTTGAGTTTTTAATTCCAGTTGAGATGTGACTTTACGTGACCCCTTACACAATTACCTCATTTCGTACAATTTTTTCTCCTTTTGGTCTAAAAAGAAAACTTGGGTTTAACAATCGAGTGCTTGGAATAGTAGTTTCCGGATGGGGATTAAAGAAAACTTTATGGGCAACTTGCTTTCAAAATGAGAGTAGTTTCTGTTAAGACCATGATGAAAGTCCAACTTTATCGAGTAAAATGAAGTCAATCATTAGATAATTTGAAGAACTTTGTTGGACAAAATAATGAAAACTGGGATAATTTACTGTGGATCTATAATTTTGAAAGAGAAACAAGGCACAATACAACACTACGATCCCACATTAAAGCATGAAAACGTGACCTGAAAATTGAAAGAAAAAGACGAGGACCCCCCACATAATTTATAAACGTTTCTGTGGCAAGTCACAACAATACAAGAGTAGTGACAATGAACCACACTAGATTTTGGGACAGTAAACTTTGCTGCGTTAGACCACCAGATCCAGCAAATGATTAGAGATACTTTTTTCTTTTTTTGGGATTCAGAGATTGAAAAGGTGAGAGAGATATACCAAGCTTAGCTAGAACTTGGAGAGAGAGAGAGAGAGAGAGAGAGAGAGACATGAGTGCAATGTGGTTGTACTTGAAGGAGAATGTGAAGTGTGGAACTAAGCTTTCTGATGTGCTAAACGGTGTACCAGAAACATGTAGAAACAGAAAGAGCATGAATGTGAAGTGTGAAACTAAGCTTTCTGATGTGCTAAACGGTGTACCAGAAACATGTAGAAACAGAAAGAGCATGAATGTGAAGTGTGAAACTAAGCTTTCTGATGTGCTAAACGGTGTACCAGAAACATGTAGAAACAGAAAGAGCATGAGTTCAGCAGAGGAGAACTTGGTCTTGGATAGTCAGCTTGTTCATCCCTTCGCAACTCCTATTCGAGAACTCATTTTCAGGCAAAACTACAGCCAAACACGACTTTACGGTTGGTGTTTCTTCTTATGGCTTCATTTTTCTGTAACATCATGCTTTTGAGCCTTAAATGTAAAGTCAATGGTTGAAGAAGAATGTTCAATGACTATTTGTTATGGTTTTTGGGAAAATGACAAGTACTTGTTTGTTTTACTACTTTCTCAGAGATGGAAATTGGAGACCCGTCAAGGAAAATAATTGAGATAATCTTCAAAAAAGCATCAATGGATCCCGCAAGGCCAGCAAGCAGCAGGATAAAAAGCGTTCTAAGAGTGAAGAACTCAATTCAGACGCTCGAAAGGTTTGAGAAGCACAGAGAGAAGGTGAAGATGATCGCATATGAGGGATACAGGAAGCATCCAAGAAGCATGGTGGATGGAAACGAGCTACTCAAGTTCTATGGAACAACAATGGCCTGCCGAAGTCAAAGGTCAAAGCGAGTCTCTGAGCTTTGTAAGAACCCAACTTGTAGAGTCTGCAGGACACTTCAATCTCATTTCGGCATAGAACACGCGTTGAGTGTCGGGATTCAGTTGAGCTCAAGTAGCGAGGATTTCAGCAAAAATGTGATTCCCTTTACCAAGATGAAGAACACGGAGAGGGCGGTGATAGTTTGCAGAACCATTGCAGGAAGCTTGGTTAATGTCAACAATGGGGAGTGTAATGAGTATGATTCAATTGGAAACCAAAACTATAACTCGGGTAATGTAATAGTGTGTAATCCTAGTGCTGTACTTCCTTGTTTTGTCATAGTTTTCAACTAAACTGTAATTTTTGTACATGAAATCAAGTTTACCCCACTAGAAATACAATTACCTCTATCAATCAGATTCAGCCTTTATTAGTACTCACGAAGTATTTGTTCTCATTCCACGACAGAAATGTAAAATTACAATAAAGTTAAACTATGATATAAGAAGCGTAAAAACGCTAACTTGATGATTATTCCCTATGTGTTTCTAGTAACAACACCTATAACTAAAGTACAAAAGATGGGACAAAAGGGAAAACAAAAAGGTCAAAGGTACAACTGATAACAGAAGACATTTTACTACGAGATTCTACATCTTGAAGGCACCTAAGACTTGCAAACAAGCACGAGCTACGATTAGTTTTTCACCGCCATGCACACGAGGCGATCAGAGCTTTATCTATCCACCCAAGATATAGAGCCCCATCTCTCTCTTCAAGTGTAAACTTGTCGTTGTAATTCCGCAGCAGGGCCCTAATAGTAGCATTTACTAATGGGCTTAATGGGTGAGGTCTAAACCCTGCCATAGTGAACCTCGATCTCCACTTACCAAGCAGCTCGTGACGTTCTACTCTCTCAAGCCCCTCACATGCTATCAAGTTAACAATGTCTCTTGCCAGACAGTGCTGCTCGACGTTGATCCGCTCTTTGTTATCTCTCGGCAGAGTCACATCTATCGTCTCAAAACAAGCCAGGTAATAGTTCAGTGTCTCAACAAAACGAGGATAGAAAGGGGCAGTATTGGTGTTGGCCTCTTGCTCAACAAGGGTCACAACCTTTGGAGACAAGCTCTTTGCCAGCCTGATAAGCCTGTCTCTGTGATTCTGACTGCTCACGCTTTCATCTGGCATGTGGTGCAGCATCAAGGCAAAGTTCACCGCACTTGCCTCACCGGGTCGAACTCCAAGGTCCTCAAGTTGAACCTCGGTAGCACGAGTTTCAACAGCATGGAACTCAAAGGGCACTTTACATGCCTCTGCAATTCTTGATAACCTCATTCCCACAACTTCAAGCCCCCCTCCCCTTGCATAAGCTGATGTAGAATCGTCTATGCCAGTGATCCTGATTTTCGGGGGCCCACCAGGCCTGGTGGCGAGAGCGTGGATTAGGATCATCCACTGAGTGCCCTGAACTATCTGGAAATCAATTATATGAACTACACTTTCATCCTTCATAGCTTCAGCTATTGCGCCATTTGCCGACATATAGCCAAACTTGATGCAGGGGCAGATTTCATAGAGTAAATGCATATATGAGAAAAGTTCAGCACCAGCAGGCTCTTTGCATCTCAAGGATTTGTAGATTGAACTTCCTGAACATGCGAGCTTTGCAACAAGACCTTCCACCATGTAAGCTCCTAAACGTTGAACCGGATCACCAGAAACTGACACCATCAGGCGCAACTCCGAGATCAACCATTCAGTTGTTAAGATGTCATTATCACCTAGCACTTTGGCACAAATGCAAAGCAGCCCTCTCAAGTCGCCTCGAGAAATCATCTCTGTGATTTGTTTCCAACTTTCTCCGTCTAAAGAGCTTTCCTTATACTCGACTTGATTGTACATGTTGTACATGTCAGGGATGTCTGAATCGATTCCCAGCATAGCAGTTTCCAATTCCCTTATTTTGTGCCTCAAGTCATCAGCATCGTCCGTTAAGCAAGAATGATTGAATGGAGATACGCAAGCATTGTCAGGAGAATGATTCTGATCTATGGGGTATGACTGTGTTTCCGGCTGTGATGATGGACTTCCACTGGGTGAAAAACTGACAGAAGATGAAGAATTCTGACCAGGGTGAGTACCGGTTCCAGAGGATGATTCAAGGGTGCAGTACTGTTCAAAAACTTTGCTTGAAAGATGGGCTTCTTGGTTACCTTTAGCAGAACCTGTAAGATCGTTCGATTTCTGGGTTGGAGGCCAACAGCAGGCCTCTGGCTCTTTCACTTGCTGCTCACAGAACCTGAGAGTGCCATTTGAAATTCTATAACTCTGTGATTCTTTCATGTTAAGAATAGCCAATTCTTTGATTAGTCACAACCTGGGAAAACTCGGGAGTGCCACTGCAAAACTTGGCAATTGATGTGGAACAAGTGTTGCCAAAACTTAACTGGCAACTAGCTTTCTTCTTGTGAATGAAAAACCTTGGTTGCTTCAAATTGAGCAATTATATCAAACTCATTTTACTAGTAAGCGATTAATCTAGCTTGGAATGGATGTTTGGTCAAAGGGCGACATCTCCTGCAAAAGAAAAAGAAAAAAGAAACTTAAGAAGATTTCCTTGGAAAGCAAGTATCAACTATCACAGAATTATGTTAAAAAACCACAACACAGTTCCCTTTTTCCTTTCAAAGACAAATAAAAGGAGAAGGAAAGAAGTCAGTTAGACCTTTGAGAAATGAATTCACAGCCATGACAACTAGAAAGTGATAAACGTCCTCACATGTATGCCACTTGTAAAAACATGCGTCAAAGATGACTTTGTTGAACGAACAAATGAATCTATTTCCGAAACAAAAAGCCGATTAACATTAATTGAAGAATGCCTAATTTATTGATCTCATAGTTTAGGCATTCCTATAATCAATGTTTATCATCTTTCAGCTTTCTAGAAGAAATCTATGAGACCACAACCAAAGGGGAGAAGTCAAACTTATGCGTTAACAATGACGTCACCACTTAGGTCAGATTATGACATGCCAACACCCAACACCTCTCGATAATTTCTTATGGCAAGTTGTTCATGTCCAAATATTGGATAGATTTCAATATGAATCTTCTTTGCCAAACACGCAATCATAAGAACAAAGTCATCAAACTAATGGCAATAAAACCCATTGAAATTCTTCATCCAAATTCCAAGAAAGAGTTCCTATAAAACTTGGAACACTAAAAACAAAAATTTATGCCTGCCCATGAATGTAAACGCATTACAAACGTGGAATGCATTGTTGATTGATGACTAGTCAACACAACCCACCGACCAAAAATAGAAACAAACATAAAATTTTTAAATATTTTGAGTTGAATACTCTGAAATTCTGCTTATAATCACAAAGTTAATGATACTGGATAAACATTAAACAAGCATTATCCAACCAATAAATGGACACTAAAAAGTTTTAAGCACAAAAAGATTAAACCCAGTAAGGTGCCAAAAAACATGAATCAACAGCTTAAAAAAAACAAAATTATCACCAAAAAGTACACTCATTTCATGTTAGACAAGCCTAATCTTATCACAAAAAAGAGTAAAGCTGAAAACTTTACAAAACTACGAAAAACAGTACTCCAAAGGAATTAACTTGAGGAAAAGAAAGATTAAAAGTCACTAACAAGGAATTTGGTGAAAACCCATTTGAGTTCCAACATCAAATTACTGGAATTTAGACAAATACCTGTGATGAAAGATGATTAAAGTGTTGGTATTTCGTGTTCTTCTTTTGCTTTGCTTCAGAGTCCAAACAACGATCCAAAAGGCCGTTGAGAAAACATTTTTTGGTCCCCCCTTTACCTAATAAAAGAATCTCAATCTCCTCTTTATAAAAACGCTTTCTTGAGAAAAGACCTTATTCTTTCCTATAATTACACAACCGACATGAAAAAGTGAAGAACTTATTCCAGCTTTCTGCGCTGATTAGTCATTTTATTGAGATCTGTGAAAATACCAAAGTACCCTCCACCACCCTCCACCGATGAATTTCATCAAATCATTTTTTTTATAATTAATTTCATCAAATCTTTTTTCCTCTTGAATTATGATTTATCTAATATCCGCGTCATTAAAATTACAAGAAAAGGCCCATTTTCATTTTTTTCCTGTAATTTATTTCTACCATTAGTGTGCATTTCTAAATATTAAAAATAATAAAAATATATACATAATTGATGAACAGTTCAAAATAGTAGCCTATTTAGTAAATTAGTTATTTATGGCCCGTTCATCTCATCGATTTGAGTTTAGAATTTGAGTTTTATTACAGTAAAAAGCTCTCAGAAACAGTTACATCTAATTTTTTTGTTACGGTAAAAAATTCTCACATAAAATTACATCTCAATTCGAATTAAAAACTCGAATAACGAACTAAACGGGCCCTAATACTTTACCAAAGAGTTTTCATATTTTCAGGCAACAAATCAAGTGATAGCCTCTACCGAGGAAAAAAAAGTACAAACTTTACCAAGCATTTGAACACAAAAACACGGTTTCACACATAACAAATATGTGGATGACACTAAAAGTGGACTGTGTTATGTAGTGATCAAATATAATTTGTTTTTTTTTTGTTAGTGTCACAATCATATATTACGCGGTTATACCAATTATGTTCTGTTGCGCCAAGTTATGAATGTTTTCCTTTCACCAAGCTTATGAAGTGCAGATAAAAGGAGTCATTCTAGACCAAATTTGCAAATTTAGAAATAGAAACTGCCATAACTAGTGTATGTATATATGTGTGTGTGTATATATATATATATCGAAGACCTCGATATCAGAAATAAATATAGAATTACCGCTAAATTAAGGCTACAATTACCTTATTCGAATTCTTTGGATTCTTATACATAATGTAGTGAAACAGTTATTAGACCTTTTAATTGCAAACAAAAGCTATAAAGTATGAAGTATGTATGTCTTATTAGTTAAATTGCTAAGAAGGGCATTTTGGAAGACAATGGTGTAATGATGGTCAATCATCCCAACGTGGGTGTTTGGCCCACACGGTTTTAGCAGTAAAATCTCAAAGTTTTTACACTTTTATTTTCTTAGTAGTTGGACTTGGATTGGGAATCACACTTTTGGCTCTTCTAATTTTAAGTGCCATTGTCCAACATATATCCATCACTCTAAATAGTACACAACTTTAGCTTTACATCACCCCTAGATTTTCTGTTATACTTTTAGGTCTCGTTCGCTTAATAAATTTGAGTTTTTAATTTAAGTTAAAATGTAATATTTTTTAAGAATTTTTAACTGTAGTAGAAAAAATTAGATATGACATTTTTTTGAGAGCTTTTAACTGCAAAAATTTAGAATTAAAAACTCGAATTGGTGAAATGAACGAAACCTTAATAAAACAAGATCGAATCTACATTCTTCCTCTAAGCTTCATTCCACTTGAACTTTCCGATGCTACTAAACTAAGCGGTCTTAGGCTCTTTTTTTTTCTTTTTTTTTTTTGAGGCTTAGTTTGAGTGTATTTTACTTTTTATTTTTGGTTGAAGGTAATGAACCTCAATTCAATTGTTGATGTATACACTAGTAACCAACAAAACTAATGTCAATTTAGGTTCCAAAAGAGAAAAATGCCACTTTTGTCATCACACTTCATTCATGACTCACACCTCATCATGAACCTCTTTTGTGATCATATACGATCATTGGCCAGAGGAAAACGACATCAAAACGTTTCCTTTTCTTGTTTGAGAATTATTCAAACATGACATGTTCTTATCTTCAAAAGTCTTGGCTATAAAGGAATCTAATCTCAAGGATGTTGATTTCCCTATGTATAACACATATATATGCTTTACAGTAAACAGTAGAAATAGAGATATACAAAAAGTTTGGCTAAGATCATATCAACCAAGCAAAGTTACCACATCGTGCTTGACTTTCAATGTCCACCTCAAAGGGTCTTCTAGAGAGGATTGAATTGATAAAATGGCATTTTGATTCCATTGGATAAATCATGCTCTACTACCACTTGTTTCGTTTTCTTAAGTTAAAAGATAAGTTTCTAAGTAATAAATTTACCTCATAAACAAATACTTTATGTTTTTTAACACCCATTTTATTAGTGTCTGGTACAAGAGGAAGCAAAGACAACCCAAATCACTTAGTGGACGTTTGGTTCATAAATTCAGAATTATGATTCAGAATCATTCTTGTTTTACTTGTATTTTTTGTGAGAAAAAAAACACTGTAAAAAATCATGAATTATGATTCAAAATCAGAAATGAATACAGAAAACAAACGTACAGTTAACTTATTCATCTGGTTATGTGTTTTTTTTTTTTTTTGAAGGAATCACTTCATTTACTATTATTATTATTATTATTATTATTATTATTTCACTGGATCACTTAATTTATTTAGTAGAAGCTATAAAACGAAAAGCAAAAATGCAAAATTATATTTGTACATTTACTAATTATTCTTTATTTGTTCGGTTTCTTTCAATAATGATGGGTAATATAAAATTTTATGCCATAATCTAATCAACTGTATAATTTCCATGCAAGAATCTTTCAAATTAGGAGGAGGTCAAACTTGAGATTTTCTAAGAAGGTTTTGAATTCCTAGCTCAATTCGTCCCTTGTCAAAGTACTAAAATCAGTCATTTCATTTTTCTCTGGTACCAAACTCTTCGCTATTTTGGTTTTTGAAAAAAAAAAAAAATGTTTGATAATTTTTTTGAGTTTCTTTGATCTCCTCACCCACCGACGAGGTAAATTTCTGATCATTAAATCTAATTATAATTATATTAAATTAAAAAAAATGCTAAATAAACTGTTTTTAATATAAATCAAACGATTGAAAAAAAAAATTTAGACAGAGTAAGTCACGTGCAGAGCACGTGCGTTGCCAAATTACCACAGGATGCTCGACTTTCATGGGCCTTTTTGAGAAGATTGACAAATTGACATTATAATTCCTTAGGATAAGGACTGCTCTACCACCACTTGGTTTATTTTTGTAAGTTAAAAGGCTAAGCAAATTCGTCTTTATATAAGAGTTGTATATCATAGTAATGGTACGTGCAACAATATTATACTGCTGCGACTTTGAAAAATCTTCTTATAATGTTTTAAAAAATTATCTCCAAAGATAATGACAATAATAGCAGTTGGGGAAATTGGGTTGAACTATTTATTTTCAAATTTGTCCTCAGCCTACCGTTTAAAGCAGATTGTTGTGTAGCATTCAAAGTCATAACTTTTTTTTTTTTGTTTAATTTTTTCTAGAAAAAAACAAAAATTCAAAGCATTACTATGACGTAAGCAACTCGTCAGTCAATTGTAATATACTGGTCTAATATTTCCTTCTTTTTTTTTTTTTTTTTTTTTTCAAATTTGTTTTTCTTATTGCTTATTGTCGACATGTGCGTCGAGAATACTCAAGAGTTTGGTTGAGGCCAGTATTACGGCACAAAAGCCAATTTCAGTTTCTTGGACTCATCATATTGCGAAGACTAGTAAGAACTGACCAAAATATTACTGTTAGACTAAGATGGGAATTTGTGGTAAGTTTAATAGTTATTTTCATGAATTTTGGTGGTGCAAAATTTCGTCCAATACCATGATCGTGTCTTTTAAGTCATAATCTAGATGAAACGAACGTTTTAAGTAAGAGCGTGATATGAATAATGAACACCGTGATAAATACAAAGAACCCTACATAAAAACTTAGAGAGAGTCCAAGGAGTTTTGGGTATTTTAAGAGTGTGTATATTGAGATTGCGTTCATATGCCCCTTTTTCTTGTCATCTTTCATGTCTACTAAATAATAACATGTCACGTCATGTCTTTTTAATTGACGTGATAAGAATCTTTAATTGAATTGACATTTTAATTAACGTGTCACAATTTACTGGAGCTCGGATGTGGGCACGTTTCATCCTTGCCGTTACCCTGCAGCTGCTCGGGATTTCACTAGTGTTATTTCTATTGTAAAAAAAAAAAAAAAAAAAAAAGCCCTCCTACAAATTTTATCCTTTTTTTTTAAAAAAAAATTTGTAACAATGTAATTGTTATATGATTCTAAAACTTACTCTAACATAAGAAACCCTTTAACATAGGAGCCTTCTAAAAAATATATAGTTACTGGTAAATGTTTATTATAGATTAATGTCGTAATATTTTGTTAAATTTTCTGATCCAACTCTAATATAGTTTTGATACGAGTTAACGTTCTAAAACGTGCTCTAACTTACGATGTTCGCTATCATAAGAGCCCTCTCAAGACCTTAATTCTCTATCACCATCTTCGAAAATCGGCTTTGGTGATGGGTTAGCTTATCAATTAATTTTGAGTATACATTTTTGCTATTACCACCACTCAAAACTAAACTGAATATTTGGATGTGTAAATGAGAGTTTATGGGGCTCAGGAGAATATGAAAGTCAATTATTATGGCCACTTTATCATAATTAAATATGTGGTCCCGCTAATTGTTCACTGAAAGCATTGCGGACATCAGACATTTTGTGATTTCTGTCCCATGTCTTTAGCCTAATTTGAGGCAGAGAGAAAGTCAGAACCATTTGGAGAGCCAAAACTCACTTTTGCCTTGTTTAAAAACGACCTCAGTTTTGGCTTTTACATTAAAGAAGTCAAATCTTTGTGCAACTCATTGAGAAGAGGAAGAATACCATGGGGGATTAAGACAACAACTTTATAACACTCCATAAACCGCAAATTTTGTGTATCAATATCTTCAAGGATAATTTATATACGCCTTTTTCAAAGTTAATGTACTTTATATTCAAGGATAATCATAATGCACTTTATATTCAAAGATAATCATGTTAAGGACTTTTTAGCACGCATAATTACTTGTGTTTATGAGAGGATAATTAAAGAGAGAACAAAAAAAGTAGCTGCATAGTCCTGTTGATATACTAAAAAAATCAAGCTTTAATTGGACTATTAAGGTTAATTAAAAGCTCAATTAGGAAGGCTTATTGGTCTGGAGCTACGTAAAGCTGAGGTGGGCATGTGTTCCTCCTTGAATTTTTTTTTCTTTTAATTTTATATATGAAATATGATCAAATTCATAGTTTGCCACTTTTAAAATTCTGAAATTTTATAAGTTCGTTCATTTCACCGATTCGAGTTTACTACAGTAAAAAGTTATCACAAACAATCGTATCAAATTTTTTTATTATAATAAAAAACTCTCACATAAAATTAAATTATAAACTCAAATCAACGAACTAAACGGACCCTTTACCTCACCTCAGAATACCCAACTATTTTTTCGATAAAATTATGTGCCCCTGCCCGACTTATTTTTCTAGTTCCGTTCACGATGACATATATGCCTTACATGGGTACTTGAACAGAAATACGAGTGGAAATAAATGGTTTCTGATTGGAATTTAATATGATATGACAAGACATGCAAATTCTGACTCACTAACATTTTTCATACAACAAAGCCAATGTTATAGTGAATGGTCAAATCTCATTAAAATAAGGAGTAATCAAGTCAATTGGTTTATGTTCAACGTACAAAGTTGGGTGTTTGTCTTGTGGAAAAAATGACCCCAAAAAAAAAAGAAAAAAAAAACACACACACACACAAACGTACAAGTTGGATGTCAAGAGAGCAAAACCAAAGCGGTCGTTAGCAAAATTAACGAGCTAATATATATATAGTATGAACACTACAAATTTTTCACATGAAAGATAATAACAATCACTGAACAATTTAATACATGAGCTGCATCACACCGAATGTATTACTTCCAAGAAATAAATTATAATGTAGGAGGTAAATGGGAGTGAATAGTAAATTTTTAAAACTAAATTAAGTAAATAGTTGATGTTAAAATTATTTGAAATAAATAACAATTTACGTGGTAAATGATCATTTTACGTAATAAAAACATGTTTTCATGTAATTTTCTTTTTATAACTTGTAAAAGAATTTTTTCTACGTAAATAAAGTTTTTTTTTTAAATTTTTTTAGCACGTAAGTTATTTTTTATTAGTAATAAATGAATTATTTACACGATAAATTATTCATCTGCCACATAAACTGTAATTTACTTTAATAATTTTATAATATGCTATTTACTTAATTTAATTTTAAAAATCTACTATTTATTACAATTTCCTGAGGTTATATTTATACTAGTCGTTTTTATATGTTTGTTATGATGTTTATTTTTAGTTTAGTTTTGTTCTTAATTTGTCTTTTTGCTTTAGTGAATAGTTTGTTATTATTTTGTAAGACCATCTCCAATGTAAATGTTTATACCAGTCGTATATTAACACCAAAAAGTAAGTTAGGACATGTTATTTTAATTTGTACTTCAATGTATAATGCTACTTAAAATGATAAAAGTTACTTTTTTTTTTATAAGTACTAAGTTTTGAAAGTTGTAAAAGTGAACTTTTAATTTAAAATAATTTAAAAAAGTAAAAATTGTAATGATTAAATAAAAAAGTAATCATATCAATTAATAAGAATCAAGTGTCAAATTTGTCATATGCTATATTTAGTGAAAAATTTGTCTCAAAGTCTAGTATATGGTAAATTTGACACAACAAATAGCATTGTATTTGAGAGTTTATTTACACTCAAATACTAAATTTACAATTGATACATCAATTATAACAGTGCATTAGAGATGCCTTAAGTGGGCTATAAATAGCCACATTAGCTATTGTAAAATCTGAAATATTTAGGCCTCATTCGTTTCGCTGATTCGAGTTTAGAATTCGAGTTGATATATGATTTTATGTGAGAGCTTTTTACTGCAGTAAAAAAGTTAGATGTGATTGTTAAGCTCTCACATAAAATCATATATAAACTCGAATTCTAAACTCGAATCAGCGAAACGAACGAGGCAAAAGTTTTGACTGTTTTCTCTTCAATTTGTGGCTTTTCCGCTTTTGCAATTTCTTTAGGTGGATTTAGGAATTCTAAGTGCTGTTCCCCTTTTGGTTAGACTCGTAAATTCTATAATCTTCGTTCCACTGCATCAAATTATTAAATGGCGTGAATCATGTTATACAAGATGAAGTTAGTTCTAGATATAAGGAACAAATTAAGGATTAGGATTAGTCAATTCCCGACGCTTCTTTTGTATCTGCACATCAGATTCGTTTAGGTATGGGGTTCTATTGAAATAAGAAGTAGTAGTACCGCCGTTGAGCTGGTCCAGCCGGCGTCAATATGGTCTCGGCGGTGTTAAACTCGACACTGAAGATGTTCTAGCGGTTAAAGACCCGATCGTTAAAATCACATATAGAAATCATGAATTGATTAAAAGATTTTGACTGAATCTTAGAAAATTTATTTATAATACATTGGTATGAAAGCTAATTCAATCATTAGAAAATCTTAATTACACTAAATGCTCTCAAGCTCTTTTTGTAATCCTTTTTCTTTCATAGTGAAGTCTAACAACCAAAATGGACATTATTAGTATCGCATTGAGTGTGAACCATTACAAATTTTTTATATTTTGACTGCTTAATATTTGTGTAATTAATTCCAATTAGTCATTGTGCTGAGCGATTTTTTACCATCAACAGAAGAATGATAATTTTAGTATTTTTAAAGTTATTAGCAAATTTAGTAGCTAGTAGTTAGAAGCCGCTTCGTGATAAATTGTAAATTCAAATACTTTGAGTTTGATTTCAACTCGAGAACCCCTAAATTTTTCGACTAATGAAGCTTATACATTGATATTCTTTAAACCAAAAAAAAAAAGACAATAATTTTTTAGCTAATAGTATCTGAATCAATAATTATCTGTTTAACATGTATGGCCAGGCTCATCTGTTGCGCAACAGTAACATTTCCTCAGAAAACAATGTTGCGAAATGGGCTTCCAACAAGCTCATGTTGTGATATTGGACCAAACCACAAAAAGAACTAGAAATACGGATCATAAAAAATATTATTTATGTCAATATATTAAAAAATAAATAATTATTATTTAATTAATAAAAAAAATTAAAAAGTTATAATAACACTTAATTATTTTAAATGACATAAATAATATGTTTATATAAAACTATGGTAAACTATGTACACAAGGAATATGAAAGAAGGCCCAAGACAACCATAAAGATGTTCTCAACCCACCTCAAAAGCAAAGAAGAACAACAGATTCAGGCAGGAGCTACAATAACTCATTTTTAGGTAGTTAATTTCTTCAGTCATATAGGCAACCTTGTCAAGACAATTGTTAAACACTTTATGCTTGTAGGATCCCAACATAGTCGGATTTTATACTTGTTACTCATATGTACTGTCTTCTTTGGTCATTTAGTATCTCTCAAGGATTTCTTTCGCATCCCTCAATCCTTGAACTCAAAATCCTTATAAGGTTTTAAGTTAGTGTTGGTACCAATTGACCTTCATCTTTGAGGAGCGTGTTTTTCTTTTATAACACCTCAACCCCTCATGGGTTTCACCTTGCAGGACCTTAGTATAGTCAGATTTTATACTCGTTACTTATACATATTGTCCTATCTGTGCACTTAGTGGTCCTCAGGAATTTCTTTCACGTTCCCGAACACTTGAACCTAAAACCTCAAGACCAGGGTTCACTCTTAATCGGAGAGCTATGGCTACTTTCCCACTACAAATTTCCAGCATACGAGAGAATAAGTGCAAATTGTATTGCGCCTCTCAAATTTTCTTATATAAGACGCATCATTCTTCCTTTGTCAGCTTAAAAAAGTTTTGCTCTAAAAAACTGTTATTGTAGCATGAAGATCACGATAGACTAGAATTCCTTAAGAACCAAGGCTCCACACGACTTAACATTTAGGCTGAGTGACAACTAACTTGGAATTCTTTCTTGTCTGGCAGTGATTTGAAGCTAAAAAAAAAAAAAAAAAAAAAAACCTGCTCTTGCAAAAAGAAACCCAATATTTTTCCAAAAACTCTGTACAACTTTATATGACTATATCTGATATAGATCAGGAATCTTCCCCATGCCAATCAGTATGTGGAACATTCTCCCTAAAATTTACAATAATTTTTCATATTGATATTATTTCTTGATGAAATCATACACCAGAATTGGTGAAACCTTTTTGAAAATGAAATAATTCTGCAAAAGAAATGAGGAGTAACTTAGCCAGAGAAGAATCTCTTCCATGACTGCCAAGACAGAAATCCGCCTGCATTAGAAACCAGATTGAGAAATAAATCACAGTTCAAATCAAGAAAAAAAACACAAATAAATAAGTGCTATGAAACAAGGTGATAAATTAATGAAGATTGAAATTACCACAGCCAGGGCATCGCGCATAGTTTTCCTTCTTCAAAACTAACCCTGACCCTCCACATACATCACATGTCTTCTGCGCTATCTGCCATATGTTGCACAAATTATGAATGAAATACGTAAAAATGAGAATTCTGTGATAAAGTACGAAAGAAAAATCTATCGACATGTCCAGTTATGAACCATCATGTTTTCATAAAGTTCTGTTCAACTATAAATTTTCTTATTCTAATACAATTATGATATAATTTGATGGTTCAAAACTGTCTTATTGGCGTTTTTGCTTACTTTATCACAGAATTCTCTAATGAATAAATAAATCATCTTTAATACATGCTTTACAAGAGTTACATACAATTCTTTTGCTGAATTCAATCCCTGCCACCACAAAAGGAGTGACTCCAGCTGCAAGTGTTGCAACACAAAATACTTGTATGACAATCAGAATATTATATTGAATAAAAAGCAGTACTTGTAAAGATTTTTAATTTTTGCATTTTCTGGGCATGACACAAAAGCTCAAAAAGTTCCATTCTTTGCTCAAATCCCACCTCAATTTTCTCACCTCCCAAACATCCAATTTACGACATGATTAATTGCAAAGATATCATCTTTAACCATTATTTGCAAAGGTTTCTTTTTCACATTTTCCGGGCTGGGTCCAAAATCTCAAAAAAGTTTCATTCTTTGTAGAATTCCCACCTCAGTTTTCTCACCTTCCAAACATCCAGCTACACAAACACACATACAGCACCAACAACAGTTTGTCACTTGAGTAATTGCAAATATTTTATTTTCTATGCACTTAATTGTAAAGATTTTTATTTTTACATTTCTGGGCATGACTCAAAAACTCAAAAAGTTCCATTCTTAAACACTGTTAAGTTTTTAGTTGGCAATTTTTGACATGTCTGTGTAGGAAAATTCAAAAACTATGTTTGAGAAGAAGGTACGTGCTGAGGAAGTTTATCTGATCAAAGCGTTTGAATTTCAAAATGAAGAAATGAGTTTCTGATAAAGTAAAGATTCCTGAAAAGATAAAAATAGGGAGTCAAAGCTTTGAAGCGATAATCCCACTTTAGATTGATCTTTATTTCAATTTTAAATAGGATTTAGTTTCAGCAAAATATACATACCAGGTTGTGTAATTTTTATAAGGAACAACTTGCAGAAGTCATTTTTGAAGATAGAGCAGAGATAAAACAGAGCAAGATATTGTGTTCGGGTGTTTGAATTCAAGATCAGATATTGCAACAAGTCGTGAAACAGATTTTGCAACAGTTTGAACTTTAAGCAAGATTTAGAGATTTATGTGACCTGCTATATAAATACCTCAAGGACTTGAGAGTATTCTGCGTTCTTCAGTAGAAGAATTTAAAGCTTTCAGGAGAAAGCGCACTACCAACCGAAGAGAGTTCGCCGTGCAGTTTGAAAAAAATGTGGTGTTTATTGAATAGATCACTAATTGTTGTAAGAAGACCGAGACGACGATTAAGAGAGAGAGTCTTTAGATTGCATAAGTCTATTGGTGATTGTAACTGAGTCAAATTAGTGAATTCTTCAATAGCTGAGCTTGGCCCTGCGAATGTAGGTTTCGACCGAACCGTGGTACCAATCTTTCGCGTACTTTGCTTTATGCTTATTTACTGCCTTGGCTAACGTTTAAACTGATAACTAATTTAAAGTCAGTAATTGCTTATAACAATTGTTACAACAATTATTGCAACAATTTCATATACATAGATTTTTCAAGTGGTATCAGAGCAAACAAAATTCAATCTCAATTTCTAGTGCTGATGTTGAATACATTGCAACAGGAAGTTGTTGTACTCAATTATTGTGGATAAAACAAATGCTTGAGGACTACGGTATTTTACATGATGTTTTGACTATTTAATGTGACAATACTAGTGCCTTAAATATTTCAAAAAATCCAGTTCAACACTCTAGAACTAAGCATATCGACATTAGGCATCACTTTATTAGAGAATTGGTTGAAAGCAAAACCATTGTTCTAGAATATGTTGCACAGAATAACAATTGGCATATATATTTACCAAAGCTCTAGATGCATTAAGATTTGATTCACCATGAATAATTTAGGTTTATGTATCACCAATACGTAGAGGATGATTTATCATGAAAAACGAGCTGCCTTGGTGATAGAGTGAAAGGCCCCATTAAAAAAAAATAATAAATAAATAAATAAATAAACCTGTGAGGTGATATAAAGGAACATGTAAGTTTGAACAGGTTTTTCAATTCCTGAAATTCATATGCTGAAATTGACTGTTTTCACAAAAGGATATTTTTAGAGAATATTCACACACACTGGTTCAAAATTAAAATTAGTGGCAATTTGAGAACTGTTGATATACCCAGTTTAAATATTAAATTTTGAATATTGTGACGTTGAAACATGATTAATATGATGGGAACACTCACGTTTAAATTTTTTGCAACATGCAAGTAGTTTTTTTTTTTTTGGGCTTAATTATCATAATTAAAAAAATAAAAAATATTTAAAAAAATCTTTGGATTATGAGCTTGGGTTAATATATCTGCTGATGTGTATATGTTACAATATATTCTTAAATTAATGGTCTCGTTTAAAATTTGGATGATCCTGCATGTCGTTTTATATCTAAGATAAAATATGTGGATATAGATAATTATCAAATTGCGATACTAATTTTTTGTGCCTATCTAATTATTACTTTCATAATTTATTAATTTAACTCGATAAAATAATTGCCAAAAACATATCAAACATACACAAATCCCACCTCAAGTTTCCCACGTCCCAAACATCCAACCACACACACATATTAACTTATCAACAGCACCAACAACAATTTGCCACGTGATTAATTGCAAAGATTTTTATTTTTCGAAGCATTATATTTATAAAGATTTTATTTTTACATTTTCTGAGTATTGGCACAAAAACTCAAAATTTTTTTCCATTTTGTCACTCCATATACATACCTGCAGCACCAACAACAATTTGCCACGTGACCCCAATGGGGGCTGCATCGGCTGCGGCGGAGAACTCCTCTACTCCTGCAACCTTCCTCACTTGCAAGCTCTTGCTTCCGATCAGACGGCTGTGCTTGCCTTTGGAAGTGAGATTGAGGGTGGATGATTTGGTGGGGTCGACTGTGAAGTTGGTGATTCTCAAGTGAGTGTTTGAGGCCGGACTTGGAGTTGTGAGTATTGACGGAGGGAGAAGAGAGGCTTCCATGGCAATGGAGCTGAGTCTGCTGAGTCAAAGCGTGTTGGGAGTAGTCATCAATAAGGACTGTTTATAATTAGGCCACGTTGTTTGGTTAGTTTGTATGGTTCCACAACTGACTTTAGCCATGGGGTGTGACCATGCATAATTGTGGATCTCATCCAATCATTTACCACTTTCGATTTTAGAGCAGTTGAGCCACGTGCACGGACGTGCGGAATACCTTTATCAATTTGATTCCGCGTTAAAACACATATAGTGTGCGTTTAGTTCGTGGATTCGTGTCATGGTTCGGATCATAGTTCGTAACTCATTACAGTATTTTTTCTCACAAAAAACACATGTAAATTGAGAATAGTTCTAAATTATGATTCTGAATTCACGAACCAAACGTCCACGTAGCCTTCTTAAAAGTTAAGCCTATTAATTAGAATAAGATACAAAATTTTTTTAAGAATCATATCAAAAGAAAATTAAAGTTATATAAGAATTTTTGACAAAAATGAAAAAAAAAACTTAAGCATAGAGATGTTTAAGGGAATTATTTTTTATTAAAAAAAGTAAAGAAAAAAAAAGTATTTTAAAGAAGCATATTGCAAAAAGGATATGTAACGGTCGAAGAATGTTAGGTGGAAAAAAAGTCAACAAGTAAAAGAAAATTAAAAAAAAAGTTAAAAAAAAGAAAAAGAGGAAAAATGGATAAGTAAAAAAAAAATAAAGTTATATAGGAGTTTTTGATAAAGAGAAATAGGAACATATTTGAAAGTAATTATTTTAATTAAAAAAGTAAGAAAAAGGAAATTATTTAAAAAAAGATATTGTAAAAGAAAAAATGTTAAAAGAATATTAGGGGAAAAATAAAATAGACAATAAGCAAAAGAAAAGGAGACAAAATTAAAAAAAGAAAAGGAGGAAAGGTTAGAAAAGAGAGGGAAAAAAATAAGAACTCCTTAGTAGCCAAGTCTACTTAGCTGTTTTTATATATGTCATATGTTGAATTGGATGTATAGATAGCTGTTAACAGATTAAACTATAAAAGAGCAGTTGAAAGAAAAAAAAAAAAGAGCAAAGCACACGTAAAAAAAAATAATAAAATGAAAAAAAGAATAAAAGAACGGAATAGAACATTTATAAATATTACAAATCAAAAAATCAAAAAAAGGAGGAGGTTATCACATTATAGTCTAGAAAGTGTTCTTTGAGAACACTATAAAAAAAATATGTGTAAAAGATAACAATTAGTATAACATGAATTATATGAAAAACAATTAAGTATGGACACATTTAAAGAAAATTATTTTAATTATTGATAAAAAATTTAAATAGAAACACATGCCAAAAAAATACTCTCATAAGAGTGAAGTAAGAAAAAATTATTTTTAAAAAACTCACGTAAACAAAACAAAAAATAAAAAAGAAAAAGATTTTTAAAATAAAAACAATAAAGATAAAAAAATAAAGAAAATAAAAAAAAGAAGGAGGTGGAGAGGCCGCCACGTGACAGCTTTAAAGAAGAGTATTATTACAAAAGCTTTTGGCTCTTTTATGTATTACTAGTCTTTAGAGCGCGCTTTGTGCGCGTGATTCATTTAAAATAACAGTTTTATACATTTTTTTAAGAAAAGAAAGAAAGGAAAAAATAACATCAATCAAAAAAATAAAGACAAAAACGGAAAAAGATATGAACCAAAAGACAGAAAAAATATTTATGAACAATTTAATAAGTTTTATATATGATTTCTTTATAAAACAATTTATAAACAAAAAAAGATTAAACAATTTATAAACAAATTTTTTTTTAATGGCACCTCAATTTTTTTACTTTCATTTTAGAAACAATTTATTAAATTTTTTATCTTTTTTTATGAATGCTATAATCATTGCGTTTTAAATTAATTCTATTTAGTTTTGTTTAATTTATTTTTTTGTTTAATAAGGTGTGATTTTATTTTATTTTAGTTTATTTTTTTATCTTATTTTAGTGTGATTTTAATTGATCTTAGTTTTTTCAAATTACTTATAGCAATTTCATCACAAGAGTATCAAAAATTAGGGACAAAACAGTATTAAAATGAACAAAATCAGACCATAAATAACTCTAAAATAAATAAATAAATAGACACAATAAACAAAATAATAATAATACAAAAATAATACAAAATATTTTTTTGTGCAAAACACCCTCCCCTCTCTCATATGTTCATCTATCTTTCTCTCTCTCTCCCTCTCTCTCTCTCTCTCTCTCAACCACCCCCTTTGCATGTAGGGCTCTCTCTCTCTTACTCTACGAAGTTAGTGAGTTTGGATTTATTATAAATATGTTTGAGTCAAAATCATGTTGAATCTGTGTAATACAATTAAATAGCGTATTCGTGTCAGGTCTTATTGTATCAACTGAGGTGATTAATACGACACGGTAACACGAATTGCCACATTTATTCAAAACTACACTTTGTTGTAGAGTTAAGTGTGAAATTACCTTTTACTACTATATTGTGCCTACAACCATATCTTATTTTCATGTTTGACTTTTAAAACACATTCACATGAACTTTGATATAAAAGTTGTCCTAAATTAGTCAATTCTTCGTTTATCTGACTCTTAAAATCTCAATAGAAAAATAAATGATCTAAATAATCTACAATCCATTTTATTCATAAAAATGATCCATGTCCTTAAATAAAATGGAAAAAAACTAATATCCCGATTTAAAAAAAAAAATAAGAAGCAACAAAAAAAATCCACAACTCAGATTTTTTAAAGAAACTTTCTCTGGTAAGCCTTCTTATCGATGGTGTGAGTTTCTAACTGTTAGATCTAATCAAAATCATATCAAATTTAAAAAATATGCAGAACATATAATTTTTAATGTAAATTTGACGATTAAGTAAAAAACTACCGATAATTAATTTTTCTAATCCTGATAGAGAAACTCTCTTTTTTAAAATCAAAATCTCAATCTTCATAGAAATATAAAACATTTTTTAGAGATTTTTAAAAACCATACGTGATACGACATGAATTTTATTGTCGTTCGTATAGAACAGGGAAATTTCACTCCGGGAATCTCTGTGCTCGGTCCACAGTCCACTTGGCAATGACCGGTGTCTGGTTGTAAGAAGATTCTCACTAACCCATTACCATTAGCAACTAACCACATAATTAACTAAAATGCTTAACCTTAAACCCCCCAAAATTAGCCAAAAAAATGATCCAAAATCTTTCCTTAAGCCAAAGCGAGAGGCATAATTATGGAGAGAGGGTTTTTGGGTATATTCCCTCCTCTGCTTGTGGTTTCTCTCTCCTAATCCACTATTTTCTCTCTCTAAAAAACCATCATGACACTCTCTTCTTCTCTCCTCTCTCCCACAACCAAACTTAATCTTCTTCACTCTTCTTCTTCTTCTTCTTCTGTGAATGTTTTTGGGACCAGGTTCATCTTCTCCGGAGCAGGAATCGTGTCTGTGAATTCGAGGACCGGTTCGGACCGGTTCGTTGTGCTGTTCTCGACCCACTCGAACCCCAAGATTCTCAAGTCGAACCGGCGGTCGAGGTACGGCCAGGCTCTCTCGCCGTACGACTCCGACGAAGATGAAGAAGAAAAAGATGAGTTTGGCGGTTTGTCGGAGGATGATTGGTTTACTGATGTGAGTTTCTTATACATACATATATATATATATATATATGCGTTTGTATGTATATAATATCTCTCTTTTGCACTTGAGCTTGGAATTTGGGAGCAGAAAGTTCTGGTTTTTGAGTCAATTTAAAAGACTTTTGAGGCATTGGAAAAGTTTTGGTTTTTTTTTTTTTTTTTTTTTTTGCAGGATTATACTTTTATGGATTGAGTTTCTTAATTTTTGTTGCTTAGATTATCTTGGTTTTGATTTCTTCCTTCTTTAAAATTGTGAGAAACTCATAACTAAACATTCAGAGCACAAAGTTTTGAACTTTGTATTTTTTTTTTTCCTTCTAAAATGTTTCCCTGATGTGTGGTTTTGTTTTTTGTTTTTTTTTTTGTTTTTTTTCTTTTTTTGAATTTATATTTCCTACTCTATTGAGCTTGAGCTGGGAATTTGGAAGCTGAAAGTTATGGTTTGAACCATTTAGCAGAATTTTCATGCTTTCGGAACTGTAAAGAGTTGTACACGGTATAATACGGAATGAGAGATTTTCATTTTACCCACTTCTTGTCTTCTTATGTTCTAAGAACGCAAACTGATAAATTGAAAGCATAAAGTTCTGAACTTTTTCTAGATTTGATTAGCAAAGAAGGGAACTTTTTTTTTTTTTTTTTGACATACTATCCTTTGTTGACTCAATTGTTTGTGCCTTTTTAGGATGCTATTTGTTTGCATGAGTTGACTTCTAATTTCACTTCTAATTCCATTTTGAAACTTTCTCCAGGATGAGTTTGCAGAGATTTCCGATTTTGATGCTAAAAGAAAGAGGTCCAAGTTAAATAGGGGATTTGGTGGAAGTAGGTCTCGTTGAAGTTTTTCCTTAAATTGCTTCAGAAATGTTTATGAGGGAAGCTTGACTGAAGGGTAATGTTTTATTTTGTTTTTACAGGTAGCCGAAAACAACCGGAGAAAGGCCAGAGTAGTGCCTCATCAAGCTTTTCCATTGACAAAGATTTTGGTAGCAGAAATGTCAAGCTCACTCTAGAAAAAAGTAATGTCGGAAGTTATTATCGCAACAGAAAAGAAGCCGTAGATTTACGCAAAGGAAAGGTAATCTATAGTAACATGTTTGAAACTTTCAAGTTTTTTATAATCCATTATTAGCTGTACTAATGGAGTAGTGGTAAAAGTACCTGACTTATTTTTTGTTTTATTGTAGTTAAATATGAGGAAAATTATTGAGAATAAATATCCTCGGCTAGCAGAAGAGATAGAAATAGATGAGAAATGGTTACCACTTATTGATTACTTAAGCACATTTGGGCTTAAGGAATCACACTTTATTCAGATGTATGAGAGGCATATGCCTTCCCTTCAAATAAACGCGTGTTCTGCGCAAGAAAGGTTGGAGTACTTGCTGAGCGTTGGTGTTAAACAAAGGGACGTAAAAAGAATACTTTTGAGGCAGCCACAAATTCTAGAGTACACCGTGGAGAACAACTTGAAGTCCCATGTTGCTTTTCTGATCAGTTTGGGAATCCCGAATTCCCGTATTGGACAGATAGTTGCTGCTGCTCCATCGCTCTTTTCTTACAGCGTCGAAAATTCGCTGAAACCGACTGTGAGATACTTGGTTGAGGAGGTGGGCATCAAAGAAAAGGATTTAGGAAAAGTTGTGCAGCTAAGCCCTCAGATCCTGGTTCAACGCATCGACATCACCTGGAATACTCGTTACATTTTCCTTTCTAAGGAAATAGGTGCACCAAGAGATAGTATAGTGAAGATGGTTACTAAACACCCTCAGCTCCTCCATTACAGCATTGATGACGGATTACTTCCAAGAATCAATTTCCTTAGGAGTATAGGAATGAGGAATGCTGACATCTTGAAAGTCTTAACTAGCCTTACACAGGTAGGTTTACTTTCATTCTCATTCGATTCATTTTCATTCAACTATTTTTTGTGCTTGGTCTGAGTTTCTGACAAAACCCCATTTCGATTTCTGCAGGTGCTATCTTTATCCTTGGAGGATAACTTAAAGCCGAAGTACTTGTACTTGATCAATGAACTGAACAACGAAGTGAAGTCATTGACCAAATATCCTATGTATCTAAGCTTGTCTTTAGACCAGAGAATTCGCCCTCGACATAGGTTTTTGGTTTCGCTAAAGAAAGCCCCCAAGGGACCATTTCCTCTGAGCTCGTTCGTTCCGACTGATGAGTGCTTCTGTCAACAGTGGGCTGGAACTAGCTTAGACAAATATCTCGCCTTTCGGCAGAGATTATTGCTCAAAGAGTTTGCGAATAAATATGAAAGAAAAGTCTAACATGTTGCTCGCAAGTTTGATCTGATTTACTGACAGAGTTTGTCAAAGATGTTCATGAGGTTTTGAGAAGAAACTCGGATAGTACGGTTTTTGAAACCTCCGTTGACAACATTATCGGGTTGCTGACATTTTTGACGGTTTCATCATGAGAGCTATAATACCTGCAGAAGCTGCCTCAGTTTCCATGTCGTGAAAAGTTTCCAGTCCAATAGTCTATGCAGAAACCTGTACAGTTCTGTGCACGTAGATGTGGACTGATTCACTGAATTGAGAAGTTATGAATGGCGGCGACTTAAAAGGCCAACAGAAAAAAAGGTGAAATTCTATACACTATTGAACAAGAACTCCCAGAAAACAAAATCACATATTCACTTATTAGAATAGTAGCTGGGAAAAATATGTTTTGTATTTCAATTTTTACGGTTCTCGTGTAGGATAGATAGATATATCAATCCATGAGATCTTGCAATATTCTACTTCTCCTTCATTGGATATTTGTTTTCTATGCTTCGTAATGATTTTCATTTATTTATTTATTTATGTGATGAATGCAATGCAGGTTTTTCGAATCAGTCTTCATCAAGTTGCCAACTTGAAGGAGAAAGTTGCACTAACTGCAAATTTAGTGGTCATGGATGTTTTACCAACTGCAAAAGTCTTGTAATTCAAATTTGGCAAAAATATATATAATTTTTCTCTGCTGAGACAATTAGATATAATTTTGTTTTACTTGTTCATGTTCCAAATACCCTAAAGGGCTATATAGATGCTTAATCTTTTTCCTTTTTAATTTCTTGTAACAGACATTGTCAAATGTATAATTTTTCCCGTACGTTTTATTTCGATACACGTTTGGTTCATAGATTAGAATCATGAGATTAGAATTATTTTCGATTTACGTGTATTTTTTGTGAAAGAAAACACTGTAGCGAACCATGAACCATGATTCAAATCGAGGTACGAATCCCCCGACCAAATAGTCTTTTTCATCTACTTTTCATTTATCTTCACCGGTATGAAATCTGATGGGTACTGTAGGATGAGCAGTTTTACTAGGTACATTTAATGAGTAAAATTTTGTGCTTTCTACCAGAATTTTCTTTTTGCTAGAATCTTGATACCAGATTTGGTACATGAGATTTAGGATTTTTAGCATTTTACTCCTGATTTTTCTATACTTTGACAAAGTTAGCATTTTACTCTCCGAATTTTCTATACTTTGACAAAGTGTTCTTTGAACTTTTGAGTCGCTAAGTACTTGAACTTAGCGGCTCAAATTGATAACGCTATTCAAATTAATGACAGAAATATCCATGTTTTTGACTCTTCCCGTCTTATATTAGATATTCTGCTAAAGTTTACTTTGAATATTTGATTCTGGTGATTAACCTCCTTATTTCCGTCCGTTGTCCAACCGGCATTCTCAATTTGGCCATAATGGAGCAGTTTGGCAAATGTATAAAGCTAACTGGCAACGTAAAAAATTCTTTGCAAAAGCACCTGGGGACTCGCTGCTCTGAAACACAACGGTTATACAACTTGCAAGTGTCCAAACTTGCAAGTGTCCAATCCAATCTTTATAAGTGTGATGGTTAGCTATCACGGACTAGCTGTACTTACCGTAAAATCCGCCTTTTATCCCTCAATTTAATATGAAAAATGCATTGAGATACCACCACTAATAAAAATCAGTCTCACTCGCACACTTTATTTTGTGAGATTCATTTTTTATTAGTGGATAGTACTTACCGTCCTTCCTCCTTAAAAGCTTTGTTCATTTGACATGGTGAACCAGTATTGACAGTAACAATCTAGCATGCAGATCTAACTGCGCTCAACTGCACTGTGATTGGCTTGTTCCTGCAGATAACATAGCCTATGATGTACATCCGCAACTTTGTCTCCTCATGACATGTCTTCTTCTTATTGGTTCCTTTCAAATTTAAACAAAACAGGTTATCTCGTTTATTTTACCGATTTAAATTTTTAATTTTTAATTTTTGCAGTTAAAAATTTTTAAAAAATATCACATCTTAATTTAAATTAAAACCTCAAACTCACGAGGCTTTAAATGTTACTTCATACTTTACCTCTCAATAGTGAAATCCATTTATTTAAGATGGTGCTAACTCCAATCATTGGTGTGATTGGACAGCAACTGCGTGTGAGGATTTTACATTTCAATCTAATCAGTCATATTGTTCCTCAAGTTTAATTATCTACTATAAAATGGGTTTTCTTCTTGTTCACGGTGTTTTCTTTTCACATTTGCACACACTTCACAAAAGTTCAAATGTTTGAAAGTGATAATTTTTTTTTTTTTGAGTTCAAATATGTTGTCTAATTTTCCTGTCTCATTGGTTGTTCCATCAATTAAATTTTTACACTATATTTTATTGCTCAAGTGGTTTTAGTTTTAACTTTATTTATGTGGTTGACATGCTAAATTTAAATGACATGACAAAAAAACAACAGAGGGAAAATTAATGACACAAGAAAATTGAAATAACACACTTCAATTCTTTGTTTTGGTGGGCGGCTTGTGAGTTAAATTATGAGGACAAATTCGTTCATTTCACCGATTTAAATTTTTAATTCTAATTTTACTACAGTTAAAAGCTCTCATAAAAAGTCACATTTAACTTTTTCTGCTACAGTTAAAAGCTCTCACATAAAATCACATCTCAACTCGAATTGAGAACTCAAATCAGCGAACTGAATTAGGGAGTAATCCAATATATAGTTGTACGTAATAACTTCTTAGGCTTTTTCTTCGGTCCCTCCAAAGGGACTATCTCTCAAACGTAACTTGTAATATGAAAATGTAGCATGAGAATTATTAAAGGTAACATCAATGTTGGAAAGAAATAACAGTCTTTAAATGATTAAATTCTTTAATGTTACTTCTCTACAATGTTATTATTATATTTTTATAATTATGTGTTACGTTGAAGGGACCTCTCATTAAAAAGACCGAAGAAAAGCCTTCACTTCTTATTACACTCTCTTTCTTTTCTCCCTTCTCTCTCTATGCCTTGCATTAACTGACACCAAGTTAAAAGTTCTCTTTTGACTTTAGTAGGTTCTATCTATAATCATTCGAATGATAGTTTCTTTCCCAAAACGGCCATGGTCTACAAGAGGATTACCACCTTGGAATAAGGAAATATGATATTTGCTTCTGCTTAATTGAGTACCGTGATACTTCAATATCCCTTCATGTCAGGGTAGTTGATCTTGATCTCTAGCATAGTCCGCACAATGAAGAAGAGATTGATTAGTGTAAGCAATCACGCAAGGAGTTCTAGATATAAGTAGTCGTTTTTATACTTTATTGTCATTTGTTCTAATTTTTCAATTTAGCTTAGTTTTGTTATTATCATATCGTTTATCTTAGTTGTTATTTTGTTATCGTTTTGTAGGTGAGTTATAAATAGCCACTTAGCTAGAAACTTGAATATTTTGATAATTGAATTTCCTCTCCAATTTGGAGATTTTTCCCTTTGTGGGATTCTTTTAGGTGGATTCGAGAATCATCTGTCCGAGTTAAGCCGTAAAATCTCGTTCTATCTATTCCGCTGCGTCAAGCAGGGATTACACAAGAGTTAGGATTAGATAAGGGCAGCCACCACCGTGTTGGTCCCATCATAATAGGGCCGCTCTTGTCTCGCATTCCCGACGCCTTAAAAGTATGTGTTGCCATCTAACCATCAGTAGAGCAATATGAATCGCGCGCTTGGCATGCGTAACTGTGGTTCGCAGCTTGCACGACATTCACAATTCCTCCTTTTTGGGGTTCTGCCTTTTTGGAATTCTTTTGTGGTCAAGAGCTTCTATCACTAAAGAGTTCCCTCAATAGCTGCCCAGGGGTCTCTTCTTATCTTTATCTCAAACACGCGCAGTCTTTTCACCGGAGAGGGAGAATTCTCAAGCGGATATCTCTCTAGAAACCTTTGTTTTTTTAAAATTAAAATTACATTCATCTATTTTATTTTCATATCAAATAAATATATGTTCACTTAGATGTCGATCGATAATAGTGTGATGCGTCCAGTACACATAAATATCTATCTAGTTATAGCTTTCTATATGAGATTTTCGTTTTTTAGTATTTTGTTGTGTGATTTCTTGTTAGATCTATAGCTTCTTACTCTCAATTGTTGAATATTTCAGGCAGGCAAAGATTGACAAAGGTGTGTACTGAAAAAATCGTGTCTTTTGTAGGCAAATCGATGGTTAAAACTATTATTATTATTATAATGAATTGTTTGTTTAATGGATTTTGGTATCTATTCAACATCCACAAAATGTTTATTCTAATTTATTGGAGATATTTCTTTTAGTTAATTCCCTCAACCAAGGTGTGACAACAAGAATTGTTGTGCTAGGTATCTAAAAGCATTACTTTTATTTTGGAAGAATTATTCAGTACACCGGGTGTACCACGTTATATTATTTATGTGATATACTCGTCCAATGAGATTGTATCATTTAGACATTTTGTCTATGTCAGCTTTTCACTTTTATTTCTCTCTTTCTTAATAGGTATTCAATGCAAATACCTATTAAGAAAGAGAAAAATAAAAGTGAAAAACTGACATAGACAAAATGTCTAAATAATACAATCTTATTGAACATGTGTACCACATAAGTAATATGACGTGGTACATCCGGTGTACTGAATAATTTCTCTTTATTTCCTTAGATAAGTCTCTATCTTCTACGTGAAAGAAAATATTGTAACTAAATAGTTAAATATAAATTTTTGTGAAAGAAAATACTGTACCAAAAAAATTTGAGTTGTGATTTCAGTGGTAAAAGGAACAAAGGCTAACACCCCGTTAAAAAACTCTAAAAAATAATCACATTTAACTTTTTTATTATAACAAAAAAAACTCTCATATAATATTACATTTCAACTTAAATTAAAATTTTGAATCAATAAACTAAAATAGTCACTAAAATGATTCAAGTTTTGGTTGTAATGTCTCACTCAGCCGTTTCTTCGCATGTCATTGTTTCTCCTCAGATTGCGGCCTTTGATTGAGTCCCTAGCCAGACGCTTGCAGGCCATTCATACATGGCCGATTAACCAAAAGAAAATATAAAAAAAAAAAAAAAAGGACCAAGATATAGATAATGTCAATTCAACAAATAGTAGACAATGAGTGGGACAAAGTTGAGCTACTCGTTTTGTTTTTTTTTAAGAGTATATAATTGTTTAACTTGCCGTTTTCTCCACTAATATGTGTATTTGCAAAGATTCCAAATATTTCTTTTCCAACAAAAAGGGATTTGTTTGTCCATATCACAAGTACATAATCTGTACCGTTTATATAAATCGCACATAAATGAGTGGTTTAAATTTACTCGCGAGTGCAATTAGCATTCCTTGTGTAAATAAGAGAAAAAGTGATTCACAATCAGGATATTGGTGAGATATATACCCTTGTCAACCTCATTGATAAGAGGACAAAGAAGTTGAGGTCAATTATTTACACTTGATTTCACACTTGATAATGATAAGAAGTAATCTACACATTGAGAAAAAGGGAATGAAACCAAAATGGGAATTCATAATAAAATTCAAATTGATAAAAATGTATAAGCTGATGTTTACTAAACCTTTTCTCCTTTTTAAGTTATTTAAAATCTATATTTCTCAAGTGTTACAAGAGAGTTTAAACACAATGTGTTTTAACCTCCCTAGACACTGCATGTAAACTCGCTACTAAAAAAAAGACTAAAATTACATCAGCCCTCTTCTAAAAACATTCAGAAATTCTTGCTTTCTTTCTGTGGTCAACATTAGAAACTGTAAAGATTCTTTCTTATATTATATAGTTATTATAAATATATATATATATATATCTATATACCTTCTTTATGTATCATATTTCCTCTTTGCAAAGTCCTTCAAGGGAAGGGGAATTCTTCAGGTGTTCATTCTTCTTTATGTACTTCTTGCAGAAAAACTCTGACTGGGGCGATCGATGAAAGCCGACGAAAGGGAAAGAAAGATAGCTGTCCTGTGTCTAACTGAAAATGATTGCCTTTGAACCAGTACTCTTAACTCTATAAATCTTATTCTTCTGTGTGTTTCCAGACCTATATAACTGTTGAGATTCCACTAGCTATTGAAGATGCAAATGGGCTATCCGGGAGATTAAGTGCTTGGCTGCACAAAAGAAAAAAAACAAAAGGAAACTATTGTCACCAAATATAATAAATTGATGTTCTAACGAGAAACAAGACTAGCCAATTCCCTAGAACCTAAGGTATGCAGTGGCACATGTTGTATCGAGTAGACCTACGGATCCCAACTTCTTGATACGACTGATGTGGCAAGTGAATTGTTATCTTTGATTAGTAAATGTAATTGACATGACAATTTTATAAACACCTATCAATAAAAAATGACAATTCACTTTTCACACCAGTTCAATTGATATAAGAAACTAGGATGAGAGATAGGATCCTTTACATTATTACTTGTCCAAAAAGTTTCATCTTTCGGTTCATGTATAATTTAATAAATAATTCGTTTTAACATTTTACCCGAGTGAATCATTGATTTTATCATACGAAAAATAGACACAAAACTAAAGGAAAAAAGTGGATATTTTTTAGAAAGTGAAGTTCCCAAAACAGACATCAAAAAGTAAAATCCCTCAAATTCAATGATTAATAAGGGATGAAGTTTGAAATGTATTACAAGTTTATACCTTTCTTGGTCAGTGAAATGGGTGTCTGTATGCTTGAACTTGTCATCACTTGTGGAGCCACAGTTTAAAACATCCAACAGACGACTGACCTGGTCTGTGGATGGCAAAGTGAATTGATCTGCACAATTACATGAAAAAATTAAAATTGAAACGATAACACGCAGCAACTAAAGGAAAAAAAATAAGGCAATAAGTTAATAGTAAACCTTCTGAGACTTTAAGCTCATCCATGGAGTAGCCAAAAAAGGGTTGATTGTTCACAGGCTTCCCTGCCAGGTGCATCCCTGAAAGTCGCCTCGTTTCGAGTTCGAGTGCCCGTTCGTGCTGTTCCATGAACTGCCTCCTCAGCAATCTAGAGTTCTCATAGCTTCTTGAGACTTAAAGAGGAGGAAAAAGAAAACCATGTAAATGAAAAGCAAAGGAGAATGAAAAGATATTGCATTGGAAATTCTAATGCATTTTGTATGCAAAAAGCGAAATCCATGTAACTAGTGAATTCACACATTCAACATAAGACACCACAAAACACTTTCCAGGCTCCAAATTTAGAGCAATTTTTGAGGTTTTACTCACTTGAATGAAACTCAGCTTCCATGTCAGAATAATGTGGAGAATAATATACCGGTGCCTCAAATCTATCTGAATACTTTCTGCGTGAATTAAGATACGTATAAGATTGAGAAAGATAGTAATTGGTAATAAAACAGATTATGCATCATTTCAAACAGAAACAACTAAATACACTGAGAAACTAGATGAATATAAAGATCACAAGAGAATTATGAAACTTAAGTTAAACAGAGACTACAATGTGATTCTGTCTGTTGATAGGAAATGTACCTATCAACAAGCTTTGATTTCTCTCGGTAAGGTTTCACGAGAACACGAGCCCCGCAAACGAAATGGGGATTTCCTTTTGCCAAAATCATCTTAACTGTATCTGCAATGGCAAAGGTTACAAAACCAAACATCCTTTTCTGTTGGCAAGGAATCCTCACATCTTCAACAGTCCCAAAGGTGCTACAAAAAAAAAAAAAAAAAAAAAAAAAAAAAAAAAAAAAAAAAAAAACGAAAATCCAACTCGATAAGCTTACCATTGAACATAGAAAATTTCCAAACATAGAATTTTCAAAGGTTAATGTAGACATACTTAAAGTAGTTCGAGACATCTTCTTCAGTGAAAGTGCTCTCAGCAGGAAATGTCAGATATATCTGCCTCGACCCGCTTACAATTGGACCAGGATCACTCTTTTCACTCCTGTTGTCAAAGAATTTCTGAGAGTCTTCAGCCAAAATGACAGCATGTTGTCCATGAGGCCTGCTAATTCAATCACATAAAACACAAAATAAAACAATTTAAGCACTCATAAACATGGCAAAATAAGCATATAAAACTAAAAACAAACACCAAAAGCTTAATACCTATCAATGAGCCTAATACTATTCTTCAATCTAGCAAGCAGCTTTGTCAAGCTATAACCAGCCTTTCCATGTCTCTGGCTCTCAGTTAAGTACCCTTCAGCCTGCAGATACTTCCCGTACTTCTCGTAATACATAGCGGGCAAAGAAGCGATCGAAACGGGGTTCCCTCTTCGCGACTTGAGAAGCTCGATTATTTCCACCTCAAGCTGCTCAAGTGAGCCAGGTGAGAACAAATGGTCATCACCAAAAGAGTCATTTCCGTGCACCTGAGAGAAATTCTCTGGAGCCAGATGCCCATGAAAGTACCTGCAGCTAGTCCCATGCTTGCAAAACCCTTTGAGGAAATAGTGACAAGTCTTGATTGGGAACTCAGAAAGGCTTGAAATTGATCTCCTACTTGGTCTAGAGTTCAAACACCCGATACCGGAATCCGGGTAGTAAACATCATTGGGAGATGGAAATCCGGAGACCCCAGAATTTATTTGCTCAATTTGGTCCTCCAGGCTCAGAAACTGAGCCTGTTTTGGCAGCTCCAATGGCAAAAACTCCGAGTTGTTGTTGTTGTTGTGGTGTTTGGAAGCATTATGATCCCAAGAATGGAAGGTTGAGGATGAAAAGGGCCGCGAATTCGAAGAAGGCGAGAAAATCGGAGAGAAAGAGGAAGGTGATGATGGAATAGGAGATGGGAGGGATATTTGTTGGAGGTGAGATTTGGCTTTCAAAATGAATTGGTAAATCAAAGCCTCAGGAGCAGAAGCTAATCTTGCCACTTCTTGCTCACCATGGTCTTGCAAAAGGAGATAGCCTATAATCTTAGTGACATTCTCTGGCTCTATTTCCTGAATCCTATTGAATAAAATCTTTGTAGACTCTGAAAAATCCATCATTTATCTGACCTGACCACTGCAATAAAACATTTTGACCAAAAAAAAATAATAATTACTTGAATATGTGAATTTTTTCAAAAAGGTGTTGGGAAAAAAAAAATTGCAGATTCTAAGGAAACAATTGTATGACTGCAGTGTCTGTCTGCTATTTCTCTTATTCTCTCTCTTACATCCCAAAATGGAAATAAACTCGAATTAAAAAAAATATAATAATTGTGATATCTGATATTAAACATAAAAGAGCTGTGACAATCAGAACATATCAGAATCCAGAGTTGAAAATGGAGTCATTTCTAAATCTGGGATAAAAGGGAAAAAAAAAAAAAAAAAAAAAAAAAAAAAAAAAAAAAAAGAGATGAAATAAAATAAAATTCTCCAAACAAATTGCATTATTGTAAGCAAAGAGAAGATACCAAATAACACACTGATTCAAAAGGCTTTACATAGAAAAAGAAAAAAGAGCAGAAATTACATAGAAGAAGCAGAAATGGTAAGTACTAATCTACAAAACTTGATACAATAAGAATATAAATAAAATAAATACATGCTGCAAATCAGGAACACTAAAAAGGAAATAACTTTTTGACTTAACAACTCTGCAGAAGTTCGATTTTTTTTTTTCCTCCCCAACTCAAAAAACCCAGTTGGACTTTCCCAAACTGGACTTAAAAAAAATACTATTATATTGATTTCAGTAGAGAAGACCAAACCAAAAACCACATCTAAAAACACATCCTTTGTAAGCAATGAAAAAAAAAAATCACTTATTTCAGTTGTGAAACTTTAGACCCAGAAAGAGAAATATATATATATATATATATATATATAAACATACCCAAAAAAGGGAAAAAATCACTCAGTCCCAGGTTGAGAAAAGAAACAGTCAGAGAAGATTAGCACAGAGCTTCAAACACCATATCTAGTACTACTCACTTTCTCTCTCTACAACTCTCTTTCTCTCTCTAGGCTTTTCAATTATCCAAAACAAGGACATCGTGTTAATCTCAAAAACAAAAAAGCAAGCTGACAGAAGCGATGCTTTTAAAGAGCACCACACTTGGAGTTCAAATATAAACAAAACCAAAAAATAAAAATTAAAAAATAAAAACATTCTAATTTAATATTCATATAATACAAGATTAATTTACCTAATAATAAGAACTAATGAGAAGAGAAGTAAAACAGTGATCATAATACTCACTAGAAAGTGGAAAACAACTTCTTTAGCATTAGTAGTAGTACTTCACTCTTTGGATTTTTCTTTTTCTTTATACGTATTAAATTTGTTAGTTCTGAAATCTTTTTAAAAAGTTACAGATTTGCGCTTTTGACATCCAGATAATAACAAATTTTCCATGATTTTCGTTTTGGATTATAACTGCTCTTGAAGTCCAACTACGTGAATTACATAAACACCCATGTTAAGATACCAGAAAAAAAAAAAAACCAAAAAAAACAATAAATTTTACTTACTATTTTTATTATTATTATGGGAGGCATTAAAAATGTTTAAATATTCGGAAATACCAATGTGCCAAAAATTGGAAAACAATACTACAGATGTCGGCAAACTAAACCTCTTGAGTGGCACAAACGTGGATTGGTTTTTGTATTTTTATAAGGAAGTGGGCCACCTCAAATATCCACCGTTGGATTATCCTTGAGATTCACATCCACATGAATTTCAAGGATGGGGTCCAATTGGAAGTGCATACTCCATGGAGCATATTAGAAAAGTTTCACTATTTTTTTATTATTATTTTAGTGACAATGAAGGATTCTTTTAAAGTAGGCTTTTAAATTTAATCAAAATCACATTATTAAAATAAATAATTATGTAAAATAAATAGATTTTGATATAAGTTTAATAATTTAAAACGTAGATCTATTGATTTTTTTTTTTTGAGCAAATCTCTGATAATGAAAAGGTTTACTATTTCAACTTAGCTAAATAATAAATTGAAGCTTTGTATATATTTTTTTTTTTTTGAAATAATTCAAGTTTGTTTTTTATCCCCAAAAAAAATGAAGCGTTGTGTTTTGATCATTAAGCATGATGACAAGGCAACTTGAACCCACTGGGTCCCGTTTTGTAACATTTGCCTTGTTGGTGGTTGTGGGGTCCACTCATATTTTCTTTGGAGCTTGTATAATTTGTTTGTGGTGCACACATCCTAGATCGTCTACCACATATAATATAAGTTATTTATGTACGTGTAAATTTTATAAATATATTCTGAAAATAAAAATACACACACACACATAAAAGCTATATCTTTTTTATTTTATTTTATGGGATTATATGCTATGGCTTTGTATATATATATATGATGATGTCTTGCCCTTTCACGTATCTCATAGGGTAAGATAAAGTGCATCCTTCAGTTTGCAGATTCAAATTTTCAATTCGAGTTAAGATGTGATTTTATGTGAAAATTTTTTATTGTAGCAGAAAAAGTTAGATGTGATTTTTTGTGAGTGCTTTCAACTGTAGTAAAATTAAAATTGAAAACTCAAATCGGTGAAATAAACGATGCCTAAGATTTCCCTTCCCTAATCCCTATTGTCATTTTTAATTTTTTAGATTTTGAACCTGATTTTTTTTTCCTCATTTTTTGTCATTGCAAATAAAAATTAATAGCTTTATACGAGTTTAATCTATATTTAGTTCGTCATGAGGTTGGCTGGTAATATGTTCAAAGTTCATTATTGATTGAATTATAGAAAATGTCAACTGATTGTGGTTTTCAGAGTTAATTCCTTTGTTGAAAAATGTGATTTTCAGAGTTTATTGTTGAAAACGTGATTATTTTCAATTAACTTCTTTTTAGATGAGAAAAAAAAAATAAAAAGGAAAAGTTCGCCAAAATACTAAGATAAAGAAATGAAAATATTTCTGAATGGTTCTTTCAATATATATATATATATATATTTCTGAATGCTCTTTAATGGAATTTTTATATCTTTATTTTATCATGGTATATCACCGTCTATCATCATTCATTCATTTGATAACCGTATCTTTTTTTTCTTTTTTTCTTTTTTTTTTTTTTTGCTGTAACGTAGAAAAAGATCGTAAATTTAAAGTAAAAAAAATCGAGAAAATTAAATTAGGAAAAAATGGTAGTCAATTCAGAGAACGATGGTGAAGGGTATTTGATGTAAATAGGGGTGAGTCCCGTTTCGACCGGCTAGATGAGAGGAACTTCCCGGTCAGCGTATCAATGAAGATCTCTATGAGAGCTATTAAAGGGTTAATTATTTAATTAAACTTTTAAAATTATTAATTAATAACAAAATATATGATCACTTGGATATATGCAGAATGATTGTTGAGTAAGAATAGGGCTTTCTGTTTTTGTTCATTTTGGATATATATATATACTCTTTTGAGATCACTTTAGAATTGCTGAAAATTTGCCGTGTGAAAATCTAGAAACAAACATTTAGAACATATGCTTTTATTATATATTTTTTTTCCTTTTTTTTTGTTTGGAGAATTTTTCTAATGGGACTTGAAAAAAAAGAACTAGTCGTAATTCTTTACTTTTTAACTGCAAAATTTATATCACAAATGATTTGTTTTATACATTTTTTTAATTTGATATGATTTAGATCATATATAATGGTTATAAACTAACCTTATTAATAAGCCGGCTTACTAGATAATGTTCTGTTTAGATGTATTTCAAAAGGTCTTATTACTTATAAAATCTTAATATTAATAGCTTTTTTTAATATTCATCCAAATAATAATAGCTTAATTTATATTTTATTAGTTATATTTAAATGAATAACTCAAATAATATATTCTAATTAATCTTTTCATCTTAAAGGTGTTAAAGATGTTAAAGACGTTTTTCTAACATAATGTATATGCATAGATTATTTGTGGTTTCCAATTAAGATGATATAGCTTAAATTCCTTTCTTTTCTAAACCACACACATCCATTAATAAGTCAGAATTCTTCAATCTTTTCTCTTTTTTTTTTTTCGCTTTGGGATTGAAATAATAAGGTCGTAATGATTAAATGAACTTATTTTTCTTTGAAAGGGAAAGAAAGAAATAAAGTACAAATTATTATTTTTGATAAGTAAGTACACATTATTGTCATAAAAGGAAGTTGGCCCATTTATGAATTTTATTTGCGACTATATCTTGTGAAAGTACTCTAATAATCTATTATATATGTAATGAGTAAGGTTAGGGATACTAACTCAAATATCAATTTTTTTGTACTAACTAATGTCACATGTGAGTTGTTATCTTTTTATTAATAGATTCTTAATTGACGTATTAATATTTTAAACACCCATCAATTTAAGAATGACAACTCACATGTCACATCAGTTGATACATAAAAGTTAGAATTTGAATTAATGGCCCTAATATTATTCATATGTAATATAACCAAGCAATACACACATCAATCCAAAAATTGAAAGAAAATAGAGAATGTCATTGTTCTAACTACAAATTTTTTTTTTTTTTTCAACTTTTCCAATAATTGGTAGGTTCAAGTGATCAAGAGATATGAATGTTTATGCTAAAGGACAAACAAAGAGAATTCCATGCTCTCTTCAAATATACAGACATCCTTTCCTGTTGAAGAACATGGAAAATACATATAGATTTGTAAACATATAATGAGCAAGAATGTAAACAAATTAGCTGAGGACACCTACTTTGTTGCTTCTAATCCAATAATACAACATAAAATATTAAGGAAAAAGCTTCATGGCTGTCATGTCGGTGAAGTATACCCTACTACAAATCAGTCATTTTCAAAGCTCCCTTAATTGATGATCATATAATATATAGTATACTTCCCTAATATATATATATATATAATGAATTATACTAATTGTAATGGAGAAAGTTGCAATGCTTAGTAGAGCTTATCATCTCAATCAAGTGGACAAAACCTTTATTAAGTTGTATATCACCTCACATAGTTAAATTATTCTTAATTGTATTCTTTCCGCATTTGGTTGCTTAATGTGATGCCATTTTGATGGTGATGGTTGAAGACACATGCATAGTTTTATTAGTTCACTAAAGTTTACCTTTTGGGATCAGTTAAAAACACACTGTTTAACGTAAGTTTTTATTTTAAAACTAATATATTTTAACGTTGTCATGATTTTAAATCTATTTAACGTAAGTTTTTATTTTAAAATTAATATATTTTAACGTTGTCATGATTTTAAACAGTTAACAAAAATATCTTTTTAACTTTAAAATTTTTGAGTACAGTATTTTCCCTTATAAAAATTGGAATTCCTCCTCAAACTTTATATTCAAACTAAACGGATCAGGGAACAACAATTTTTTTTCAATAGTTAAGGTTAAACAAAAATTAATAAAAAAGGGTCTATATTATACTTTTATGAACTAGAAATATAGTTGTAATGTCATTGTATTTGAAAGAGCAGACACACGATATGTTGGTGTATTAAGTTATAAATTAAGTTAACCCACTCCACAGGGAAAATTGTAGTTGTGCTGTTATCATCATAAGGATAATCAAGGTGAGTTCTCTTTTGGGTTTTTGTTGGATTATTTTCAGCAGCAATTTTTTTTTCTTTTTTTTTTCTATTAAAATTTGCAAGAAGGTCCAGCTTATATTATTATTGCACCAAAAAATAATTTTGTTTACAAGCACAAGCTAAACTCCATTATGTACAAACTTTTGTGTCACATGGCATGCCATCGAAATTTAAAAGTTTAATATATATACCACTTAACTTCAATGTATTAGATTTTTTTCTGATAAATTGAGTGACACAAGTCTTAAATTTAGGAAAATAGTAGAAAATATGTCAATATGAAAAGCTTAAGGAAGTCTTTAGGCCAAGTTTTAATTATAGAAATTAATAGGCAATAACTTGTCAAGTTATAGTTCATAACCAGATAAGTTATGGACAAACTTGTCAAGTTATGGTTTATAGTCAGATAAGTTATGGACAAAAATCGTGAATTATGGACAATAACTTGTCAAGTTATGGACGAAAACAGTAATTTAGCCTATTATTGGCATATTAATTTTAATTCATCTCAAATCTTGGCTTATTTTTCTCATTCTCTCTTAAATTTATACTCTGGGGCCGCACAAATGTAAAGCTGGCATCGTTTAAGTGACATTCTTATGTTTCTCCCATTTTTATTGAATTTGCAAGAATTTCCAGCTAAAAGTATTGCCCCCAAAAGAATTTTGTTTACGAGCACAAGCTAAACTCCATTATGTACAAACTTTTGTGCCATATGGCATGAAAAAGACAGTAGTCTAGTATTTATTCTTTTCTTTGGAGTATTGACTTTAGTAGATGAAGTTCGAGTAGAGCGGGAATTGTGGTATAAAGGGCTTGAAATCAAGAAAATTATTATGCAAATGTGAGTGGGATATTTGCCATGTAGTGATGAACAAAAGCTAAATTTGATCAATACCCAACTAACTTCCCAGTTGGGTGGGACTTTTGGTATGGTCTATTTGCACTTTCCCTTATACCCAAGTCATTTTTTTCTCTTTTTTTTTTTTTTCTTTCTTCTTCTTTTTATTTTTTATTTTTTATTTTTTAGCTGCTTCACATGATTTCACCCAATCATTGCTAGCTTTCCAGGCAACATATGGTGTATGTTTGAAAAAAAAAAAAAAAAAAAAAACCCCAAAGCTGAAAAGGAAGAAAGAAAGGTAAGAAAACTAAGGCAAACGAAACATGAACCATATATTTTTCTCCCAAACACATAAATGTGTCTATCTGTCTGGCATCCAATGTGATCATTGATGCCATACAGCATTGCACAGTGCTTTTTTGACGCAATGAGATGTTGACCCCATGCCTTGTATAACCTGAAATGCCACTTTTTTTTAACACCTAATAAAAAAAAGGGTCTAACTTGTTAACAATCACCTGAGATAACAATATTGAGTAGCTAAACTAAACTAATCCTTCACATTAACTCTCTCTCACATTGTGGAGCCGAATGCTATGTTTGGTAGGAAAGAAAGAAAATATGATAGAAAAGAAATATGGAAGTGATGGAAAATAGCAATGATGGAAAGAAAATTGATTTTCTTTTATGTTGTTTGGTATGAGAAGATGGAAAGAAAATGAGCTTACATTCACTTGTTTGGTATTGGAAGTTAAATTTGGAGTAAGAAAAATCTTACTCGTAAATTACTTTTATACCCTTAATTTTTTTGCTTAAATGTTGATGGAGAAAATGGTAGTTTAGTAATTTTGCTCACTTTAATGAGTTGTCCCCATTTTCCATCCCATTTTCTGCCCACTTGTGGAAAGAAAAAAAATAGTAGGGCCCACATATATTATTTTCCACTTCATTTTCTCTTCATTTCTCTTTTCTCTTTTACCAAACAACCGACATTTTCATTTTTCTTCCTAAAAGCCCTCCACCTTCTTCCTTCCTTCTACTTTTCTTTCCTACCAAACATACTCTAATTGATTGTCCAAACGATTACCGCCTTACAGAGAAGATTTTACGGATCGACTTTCTCCTCCATCATGGTGAATTATTGCAACAACTAAACGAGACCATAGTCTCACATTGAGACAGTCCTCTATAAATTTGTTTGTTTGCCCTTTTGCTTAATTTATTTTTCGCGATTTTATTGATCATAATCAGATAGAAGCGCGTCTAATTGTTAACACTCCCATTAATGAATTACTCGAATTTACAAACTGATCAATCGGTCGATTGTGGTTTATAATTAATGAATTACTAGATTATAATTTTGATTAAGTTTGTGATTAAACATGTGTGCTGTGTGGCTCCAATTGCCATGGTGAGTGCATAAGTTCTTGAATTTCATCCGAAAATGGGAAGTACTTGCACGTGTGTTCACTATAATGATAAATGTTTTGCAACTTTAGTTGCTCATATTGATGGGCGAGTTATTTTTAATTAAGTGCACTAGTGGCCGACTCTTAGTGATATTGACTGTCTGACATATCGTAGTTGCAAATTTATTGCCAAGTGAACAAGTTGGGTAAATAAGTTTTCTACTCACTGTTACAATACGTTACAGCAATAGTGCCATTAGAAATCAGTTACTGTGACACTTTGGAGAGAGAGAGAGAGAGAGAGAGAGAGAGAGAGAGAGAGAGAGAGAGAGAGAGTGCACTTTTGAGTACTTGATCTCCCAACAATAATATTAGAAATTGCAAGTAATGCCCTAGTGGAATTTGATTAAATTGATTATTGGCTTAATTATCAACCTCTCTCCACTTGATGATCAAGATTTGAACTTGGGCTTTCCCCTCTGGTAGGAAAGGAACAAACTCGTAGCACGGGGCGTTTTTTTTTTTTTTTTTTTTTTTTTTTTTTTTTTTTGAGATTCTACAATGGGGACCATAGGGCTATGTACGTGTCATTGATCATGGCCATGAGAATTAAGATCATTTTCGTTCCGTGATTTGAACCACACTTCAAACCTTTTAGCTATAGTGTTTTTCTCATAAAAGTTTAAATTTTAGTTAAAATTTTATGATATGAACCTAAGAACCAAACAACAATTAAAGCCTCGTTCATTTCACTGATACGAGTTTTCAGTTTTAGATTTTTATAGTTAAAAGCTAAAAGCTCTCAGAAAATATTACATATAACTTTTTCTGCTACAGTTAAAAGTTTGCAGAAAATGTAACATCTCAGCTCGAATTGAAAACTCGAATCCGGAAAGCGAACGAGACCTAAATTTGCAATTCATATTGTACAAGACTGAATACCGTAAGAGAATTTTCTAGACTGAGCTACTACGTCCACACTAAAAATGATGTTTGGTTTAGTTAGTAAGGTCAAGGCTAATGATGCGGAAGTTAAACCTTTTAAGAACTTTTTCTATCTTAAAAGGTCATAAACTTATTAATAAGGTGACTTAATGTCCTTATAAATTTAAGTTTATTTTTATACTTAAATAATGTCAGACTTGGATTTATTTTATGTGTCTTCTCCTTATAGTTTGGAGGAAATTTTGAAAGGTGGAAAATACAGAAGAGGAGTCTAGAGCCCATTTGGTTGGAGAATTTGTTTTCTGATTCGAATCATGGTTCATGGTTCGCTATAGTATTTTCTCTCACAAAAAAATACACGTAAATCGAAAATAATTCTAATCTCATGATTCTAATTCATGAACCAAACGGGCTCCTAATTTTCCAATCAGACCGATTGGTGTGAGCTTTTGACGTGAGACTCACGTGCGGGCTCGCGATTAACGGCCGAATTATGAAAAGATGTTTTTGGAGGCAAATGGAGTTTGGTTTGTGAGGAACAGATAAACCCACAAACAACTTGTGGTGAGATGCAGTTATCAGACAGACATGAGGGTAAGGATGAGGTTTGCCAAATGGGAAGTGTGGGGACAAATGACATTACATCAAACACACAAAAAACTCTTCAAATGTTTCTCCATTGTTTCCAACATTTTTGTTATCAACTTCTCTCTCTCTCTCTCTACATTTTTTTTTTTGTTGGTGAGATATTTTTGTTGAGGACCGAAACTGAAATTATTGGCCCCACAACATGTGCTATAGAAAGATTGAATAGGATTTGAAATTTGGTCTGTCATATGGTAGATGAATAAGACATATGGGGGGCGTTGACCAAAGTGCTGTTCCAAATTGGATAGCTGGACATCTGTGTATTATGGGCCTCTAATAGAAGTTCGAGATGTCCTTGTTCAACCCAGCATTGGCCCATTCCGCTTAAGTTTAATGGAAAATAGTAGAAAATAGGCCAATATAAAAAGCTTAAAAAAATATATAGGTCAATTTTTAGTTATAGAAATTAATAAATCATAACTTGTTAAGTTATGATTCATAACCAGATAAGTTATGGACAAACTTGTCAAGTTATGGTTTATAGCCAGACAAATTATGGACAATTATGGACAATAACTTGTCAAGTTATGGCTCATAACCAGACAAGTTATGGATGAAAATAGTAATTTAGCCTATTTATTAACTTATGTAAACTATTGGCCTATTAATTTTAATTCATCTCAAGTCTTGGCTTATTTCTCTCTTTCTCCCTTAATTAATGAAGAAAAAATGGAGAATTTACTGTATACGTGGACCTTTACCTCTTACTCTTGATAAAGACTTTTTTGTTAGTGTAATTTTTTAACTAAAAAGATTATGAATCAAGAATAAAGAGTAAAAATTATGATCTATGCACTTTTAAAGAGTATTTATCAAGATTACCCCTTAATAAACAACACATTGTAATTCGAAGTCACTAAAAATTAGAGAAATTTATATTTATATGTCATCAAAATTCAACAGCTTTACATTTATAATACTATTGTGGTAGAATATTGAAAATGCTCTCAGAAAATGTCCGGCCATTTTTATCGAGAAAAAAAAATCTAATAGGATATTAAATATATCTTATCATGATATTTTCTAGCGATTTAAGTGCATATATCTTAAGTTTATACTATTGGGTGAGATGAGCCTAAAGATGACATTTTTGAGGGATGTTGCTGCATTTCTCCCAAAAAAATTATGGCATTGATGTAGGACCGAGTAGAATTATAGAATAGAGATAGAATTTAGAGAGAGAACAGAAACAATAAGCAGAAATAGAACTAAGATAGAAAAGAATAATCAAAAGAGAGCTAAACATAATCCTATATCAAATTTAAATATTAAATAATTCTAAAATAATTTGTCATCATTCTCTCCGGGTTGAAGAAACTCAACTCCGGCGAGTTTTAGACTGGAAAAAATCATGAAGCAACAATTTCAAAAGTAAGAAATCTCTCAGCTTTAATACGAGATTCTGAAATGAGCATCAACGCTTGCAAGTTGATTGTGGAGACATGTTAACTGTAGAAAGAAATCAAGAACACTCGAAGCTTCTGATCACCATAGTTAGAAAACAACTCTACCTTATTGAAAATTAATTCTATAATCAAATTAGAAGGAAATTTAAATAAACATGCATTATATCCACTTTCAAAAATAGATTTGGGGGAATTGGATTCAATGGATTTTGTATGAGATGGTTCATCAACAATAGGCTCGAGATAAGGAGTATGAATAGTTTTGTTTTTGTTCACAACCTCGTTTTTTGAGTCAACACTCTCAATAGGTGGAGACATTTTAACTGTAGAAAGAAATCAAGAACACTCGAAGCTTCTGATCACCATAGTTAGAAAACAACTCTACCTTATTGAAAATTAATTCTATAATCAAATTAGAAGGAAATTTAAATAAACATGCATTATATCCACTTTCAAAAATAGATTTGGGGGAATTGGATTCAAAGGATTTTGTATGAGATGGTTCATCAACAATAGGCTCGAGATAAGGAGGATGAATAGTTTTGTTTTTGTTCACAACCTCGTTTTTTGAGTCAACACTCTCAATAGGTGGGTTTGGTGTACTAGGAATTGGAGAAGGTAGAATAGGCATAGACACACGGGCCTTTTCTTTTGGTTTGGCAGGTTTCAAGATCAAAGTTTTCCTGTAATGTCTAAAAACATATTAAGTGCGTTTGAAACTCGTTTCAAATAATTTTATTTTTTATATGAAAATAAAAATAAAAATGTTTTCAATTTAAAAAAAAAATCATTTTTGAAAATGCGTTTAGTAGTTTTATCAAGAGATTATTTTCAGTATAAAAAAACTCATTAATATCTCTCTCTCTCTTTCTCTCTGCAGGAGAAAGGAGAAACAAAAATAAAAAATAAAAAACGGCTAAAAGTCATTTTTTATTTCTTTCCATTTTACACTAAACTTAAAAATCGTTTTCATTTCTGTTTTTTGTCTTTATTTTGCCAAACGCCGTTTTAAAAATGTTTTTATTTTTTCTTTCTGGAAAAACGTAAAAAAAAAAAGACAAGATTAATTCTAAACACGACCATTGATTCCCTTCAAGGTATCACACCTCATGATCATCAACCCAAGGAAACCCTAACAAAATATGAGCAACATCCATAGGAAGGACATCACAATAAACATATTGCTCATAAGGATCAAGTTTAAGAGGTAATAGACATCTTTCGGTGATTGCAAAAATGATCTTTGTCTTTCCAATATACCCAAAACGGTCTACGGTTAGGCTCAGTTTGAAGATTCAAACGGTTGACAAAATTAGTTGACACAACATTAATCTCACTACCCTAATCAATAACCATTTTGCAAGGAGTATTTTGGACTGAGAGAAAAGTGTAAAAGTAAGTCGTGTAATTTATGATCCGAACATAATCTTCCGTTAGGTTATAGGAATTCTCAAGAGCATAGGTAAATTGCTTGTCATGATAATAGTAATATGGTGGAAAGTTCATGATTTTTTTGTTTTTTGTTTTTTTGTTTTTTTTTGTTTTAATGGATCAAACACACATTATTAAATTTACCAACTAATAAAATTATAGGAAAAAAAATTCCAAAAGATAGAAAATTTTACCAACAAGAGAGAAGAAGCATATACCACCGTAGAAGGCAAAGTCTTGGCACAAGCTTTTTTGGGCTTCAACGGTTCGCTGCAACTCTTCACAATAGGCCCAATCGTAATAAAAACGGCGAATACCCAAATAGTCTTCACTTTTTTCCGTTGATGTGCAAATAAATACCCAAAGTTTGTAACCGAAACCTGTAGAAACAGTGAACGGATTTGTTTATTTATTTTTTGTTTTTTTTTTTTATAGAGAATGATTCTTTTTTTTTGAGAGAAAGAGAAAAATAGGCCAAGACTTGAGATGAATTAAAATTAATAGGCAATAGTTTACACAAGTTAATAAATATGCCAAATTACTGTTTTTGTCCATAAGTTGTCTGGTTATAAACCATAACTTGACAAGTTATTGATCATAATTCACGGTTTTTTTTTTTTGGTGTATGGTGAACGGAAAAGTAAAATGATAGATTTGGCCACAGGAAACGACTTCACCAGAAGAAGGCGATAGAAAAGAATCTAGAAGGAGTAATTAAAGAGAAGAAGACAACAATAGAAAGAAAGTATGAATATTCAATATCATTAATCAAGTCTGTCTGAAAATAATGAACATAAAAAAGGCCTATTCATAAATATATAAGTTTCTAATAGTAATCAAACTCCTAATACTATTTAATCTTAAATAATTCTAATAGAATCAAATAATCCTAGTAGATAAACATTAAATAAAATAACTTTAAAATAACTCTAATTCTAATATAATTTCTCCATAATAATTTTCAAAGTCTAATGAGCGTTCAGCTGTTTGATTGCTCACACTGTCCTTTTTTACATTTTATTGTCGTTATTTGTTTTTGTTGTCGTCATTGAAGTGGTATTTCATATTTTCGGTTATTATAAATTTATACTGTATACAGTTCTCTGTCCTTTCTACATATACTTTCGTATTTATGATTGTCGCTGGCCTTCTTCAAAGCTTAGTAGTTTACTGTCATAAGGCATCTTTCAAGTTCTATGACGTTTTTGATTTGGTGTCGTTTTCAAAGTTTTATGACGTTTTTGATGTAGTTTCGTCGCTTATCTTTCATCTTTATGCAGTCGATGTTTTCATGTTTTGTATTTAGTTTCGTTTTCATTATTGTTGTCGTTTTTATTATTTACTGTCGAATTAAAGCTTAATCTTTTTCCCGACCTGTTTATCACTTTTGAACGTGTATGTCGTTTATTTCTTTCTTGTGCGTCTTTTGTTTTTTTTTTACTGACTTGTTTTGCTCATTAGTTCGTTGTGTTTACATTTCTCGTTGTTTTCTGGTAGTTTTAGTACTTTGTCGCTTCTTAGCAGTTTGTATTTTGAATGTCCTTATTTACCGTTCATAATAGTCAATATGTCGTTTTCAGATCGTTCTCCGTCGTTTTTATCGTTGTTTTCATATTTTTCATGGTTATACTGTTTTCGGTTTTGCTAAATCAAATATAATGTTAAAATTGGAAAGGAAATGCCCTCATGTTATATAGCATGATTTGAAATTTCTATCTTTTTTCTTAAGTTCACTAACATATAAAAGCAATTCCATCCCAACTATAATAACCGTCATTGATTACTCTAATACTTTGTTTAATTGTTTCATTTTTTTTTTTCATTATTTTCTTCAGCAATTTTTTTTAAAAAAAAATGAAAATCATACGGAACGAAAAAGAGAAATATTTCGTTTATCACTTTTTCACATGTAAAGATGATTATTAGCCTTAGTGATGTTTTTTTTTTTAATATGGAAAAAGTCCTATCATGATTTTTTTTTTGTTTTTTGAATTATCACATTTATGTTTCTTTTCGAAGGATTATGTTTATCATAACATCATCAAACGTTTTCTAAACCTCTTATTTATCATCACCATATATACCCACAACCCATAAAAACTCCCAAAATAAAAGCGAGAGAGTTTAAACGAAAGCATTTAAGTGATTTACGAATCTATGTAATTTTTAGTCTGAATTCAAATTTAAAAGTCATATCATTTATCATTACTGCACTCCCATACTTCTTTAATCAAACGATAATTGATAAATCCCCTTTGGGTGTAATTTTTTTTCCCCTTTTTTAATATATCCGTTCGTTTAAGAAGAAAAGAAAAGAAAAGAAAAGAAAAGAAACCCCATCTGATAAGGACTAGGGTTAAAATTATCAAGATATCGATTGGCCTTTTTATTTTATTCTCTTTTTTTCATTTAAAAATATAGTAGTTATCATCAATATTCTCATCTCAATTCCCGTAATTGCTATAAGTACCAGTTGAATGCAAGGCTTAGCACATAACAATTCACCCAAGAAATTAAGGTTGAGAGAGCAAATTAAGCAGAAAAATAAACAAGATCATGAAGTACTCACGTTTGCTGCTGGTGTTTATTGTGTGCTTGGCCCTCTGTGCCCAAGACGCCTACTCACTGCCATGGTGGAAGCGGTTGAAGCCGGCGCCGCCACCAACTGAGTCAGCAGGCGCTCCGTCGTCGGCGCCAATTGATCAGTCGAGCTCGAAGCCACATTTACCAAAGTGGCTGCATCCACCGACCGCGGACGAAATCGCAAGATGTGAGTCGGCCCATGACTTCAACACAAAGTGGAAGCCATGCTTGGATGAAAGTTTACAACAAAGGAGAAGCGGAATTTTCACTCCAGGACCGGTTTGTTGCGACTTCGTGGCCGGAGTCGTTGAGGGTTGCTACGGCAAGTTTTCTCCCCAGATTCAAGATTTGATCTACCCTCCATTGGTCAAAGAGCATTGTTCTCAATATCATTAGTTTTGTTACGTGTTGCCATTTTTTTTTTTTTGTTTAGGTTTCTTGCTGTATCATTAGGGTTTTTTAGTTTATGCTATTCTTTCTTCTTATTTTTTCTAGTAGTTTTTGAGGTTATAGTTAAATAATGTAGTATGGTTTTGTTTTCTATTGAAGTAATGAAAGATTTATTTTGTTTTATTTTATATATACACTATATTTTTTTTATTGTTATGTCTTTTTTGTCGAGATACCCTAATTATTTGATCAAGCAAAATGAAAAGTTTGTCTTTTTTAGAATTTTTTCAATAAAAAACGGAGTTTATATTGATTCATCCTTGTCAATTTGTACATGGTCAAACCTTTTGCAAGCTTGATTATTAAAAATAGCCAAATTGAATTCTCACGTAAAAATTCTTGTGCATGGACCTCGGTAGGTGATGGCCTGATTCTCAGTATTGATTGCCCCGTCGGAGGGGCAAAAAAAGAAAAAGAAAAAGAAAAAGTTTCTCTAAGATTTAAGAACGAAACATCCATGATATCCAAGCGAGATGTAAACATATGCACGTTTTGTTAATTTTAGCTATATTTTCGAAATTTATTCACAGATTTGAGTTTATTGTCGTTTTGCACCTCGTCGTCTTGAAATTTATACGTTTTAGTGTGATGGTTGCTTTTCCTTATTACGTGACGTTTCTTTTTCTTTTTTTTTTTTTTTTTCCCTGTTTTGGCATTGGTCCTTTCTACTTGTTGTTTGTAACTGTAATCCTCAATTTAATGTCATTTGTGTTTTGTGAATTTTATTTGTAATTTTCCCCTTCTTCATTTGTCGTTTTTATAGGCAATCTTTTGTGATTTGTGAATGATAGCATCGTTATTATTCTTCGTTGCTTAGCATGTTGTATGGGGTTTCTTAGCGTCTTTCGTTTGGTAATTTTTTCTCAATTGTTTCTTAATCTCTATTGTTGTTTTGACTTTACATATGTGCTTTAATCTCGATTTCTGTCGTTTTGGTTGTTGTCAGTTTAATCTTTAGGGCTTTTGGTGCTACTTCCTAAACTTCAAATGAATAAGAAAGTTGTCCCAAGAACTTTTTAGTCGTGGTAAATTATTTATGGATTTAATAAAATGTCGTACTTTTACGTAATCGATCAGTACTGGTATTAAAATTTCATAGGAAACACATTCTTACACGTGACATGATATGACGTATCCTCTGTTGTAATTGGAATTTCAGGCCCGTTCACTTCACCGATTCGAGTTTAAAATTTGAGTTTTACTACAGTAAAAAGTTATCAGAAACAATCACATCTAACTTTTTTACTACAGTAAAAAATTCTCACATAAAATCACATCTCAACTCGAATTACAAACTCGAATCAGCGAAATGAACGGGCCCTCAATATCTTCCATCAAACAACATCGCACATTCTATACACGATGTTCCATCATAATTTTAACAACCAACTTAAAAGTTAGAAGACAACTTATAATTGTGAATAGTTCAACGGGCAGGAGTTCAAAAAACCCATATATGACTCGTTTTTTTTTTTTTTGGTCCTTTTTGGTTTTTTTTTTTTTTTTTTTTTTTTTTCACAATTCCTTTTGTTTCATTTTCTTTGTTTGTTTCTTCAGTTGTCCGTCGTATTTTAATATTACTGTCATCTTTAGGGTGAAGTCCTTTGAAATTTATTTACGGTACTAAGTTTATTGTCGTATTATTGTCATGATGTCGTTTTCTAGTTTATTTAATTGTATTTGTCTTTTACTATGTCAATGTTGTCGTTTCTTCTTCTAATCTTCTTTTTATGAGGCCGTTGCCCTTTCCATGTATTTGTTTGTTTTTTTTTAATCATTTTCAATGCGTCCACCCTTTTTTTTTGGCTGCTGTTGGTTTCCTTCGTTATTCTATCGTCATTGCTATTTGATCTATACCATTATTAGTTTATTGTCGTTTCTCATGGCTTCTTTTGTTCGCTTGCCTTGCCGAGCTACTTTAATTGTCGTTCGTGCGGTTTGTGTTGTTTCCCATTCGTTGTTGTTTGCTGCTTTGCGTCATTTTCATGTTAATATCGTTTTCTTGTTCTATCAATGAACCCTGTCATTTTATTTATTTATTTATATTTATTTTTTACTCTTCTAGCCCTTAATTATATGTATTGTCGTCAACTTATTTTTTTTGAAATTTAACCTAGAGAATCACATCCATATCGCCTATCAACTTAAATTTTACATAAACGGCTATATTAAGTGTAAAAGATTTTAGTTTTCAATGGGCTTTAATAATAGCGAAGAGAACATGTTGCATATCAAAATTTTAAAATCTTTCCTCAATTTCATTATCAAATACCAAAACTGTTAAAATCAAAAGTTTAAGGAATTATCAATCAAAGTTTAAAGCCAAAATATCACATTGTTCAAAGTTAAGGACTACAACGCTAATAACTTTGTTTTTAATAAAATGTTTGTGTCGTCTTTCCAATAATTGTCATATTATGTATGTTCGAGTCAATGACAAGGTAATAGCTATCGATTTCTATAGTTTCCTCTTCCCTGTCTCACCATCGTACCTTTCAAAAATCAGTTCATACCGTTTTCAAAAAATAGCGGCGTCACTACAAGAAAAATGGGTTTTTGTGACGACAAAAAGTCGTCGCAAAAACCCCAGTGTCGACGCGTCGCAAGAATGGCCTTTGAATTATTACTTCACTTTCCCAGAAGCTATAAAAACCTTTATCCTGATCTTTTTTTTTGTTTATAAAAAAAATGGATCACTGGTGTTCTCATGCTTTCAACTCAAAAATAAATATTTAGTTGGTCATGTGTAAAATGATCTATAGCCAGCGTTATGTTTTATTTAATTATAGAAAAAATTCTATCATCATAGAAGAAAAAGAGAATGGTTTAGTTGATTCACGCGTAATATATATAATCCTTATTCCATCTTCCAACTAGTAAGAGGAAAAAAAAAATGAAAATCATACAGAAAGAAAAAAAAAAGGAATATTTGATGATTATTAGCCTTCGTCACACAACGTTTTTCTTTTTTTAAGGATTGAACAGTCCGATCGTGATTTTTTTAATTGAGTTATTTAATTTAAATAGTTTACATTTATAATTATTTAATTTAACTTATCTTTATTATTAAGAGATTAGATAAGCAGTTATCTTCTATTTCAAAGTTTAATTTATTTTTGATTCTTAGTGATTAGTTTATGTCATTACCCACAACCCATAAAATCTTCCAAATTAAAAGAAAAAGAGGTAAAACAAAGGGATACAATTATCAAGATATCGACTGGTCTTTTTATCTTTTCATCTTTTTTCGTTTAAAAATATAGTAGTTATCATCAATATTCTCATGTCAATTCCCGTAATTGTTATAAGTACTAGTTGAATGCAAGGCTTAGCACATAACAATTCACCCAAGAAATTAAGGTTGAGAGAGCAAATTAAGCAGAAAAATAAACAAGATCATGAAGTACTCACGTTTGCTGCTGGTGTTTGTTGTGTGCTTGGCCCTCTGTGCCCAAGACGTACTCACTGCCATGGTGGAAACAGTTGAAGCCGGCGCCGCCACCAACTGAGTCAGCAGGCGCTCCGTCGTCGGCGCCAATTGATCAGTCGAGCCCGAAGCCACATTTACCAAAGTGGCTGCATCCACCGACCGCCGACGAAATCGCAAGATGTGAGTCGGCCCATGACTTCAACACAAAGTGGAAGCCATGCTTGGATGAAAGTTTACAACAAAGGAGAAGCGGAATTTTCACTCCAGGACCGGTTTGTTGCGACTTTGTGGCCGGAGGCGTTGGGGGGTGCTACAGCAAGTTTTCTCCCCAGATTCAAGATTTGATCTACCCTCCATTGGTCAAAGAGCATTGTTCTCAATATCATTAGTTTCGTTATGCGTTGCCAAATTTTTTTGTTTTGTTTTGTTTTGTTTTGTTTAGGTTTCTTGCTGCATCATTAGGGTTTTTTAGTTTATGCTATTCTTTCTTCTTATTTTTTCTCGTAGGTTTTGAGGTTGTAGTGAAATAGTAGCATGGTTTTGTTTTATAATGAGTTAAACACTTTGTTATGTCTATACTCTATATTTTTTTTTTCCATAAATGTTGATAGTTATGTCTTTTGTGTACGAGATTTGATTCCTTATTTGATCAAGCAAAATAAAGAAGTTTGACTTTTTTGGAAACTTTAAGGTCCCGTTTATTTTACCGATTTGAGTTTAGAATTCGAGTTTTACTACAGTAAAAAGCTCTCAGAAATAGTCACATTTAACTTTTTTGCTACAGTAAAAAGCTTTCACATAAAATCACATCTCAACTCAAATTAAAAACTCGAATTAGAGAACTAAACAGGCAAAACTCGAATTAGAGAACTAAACAGGCCTGAGTTATTCTACTCATTATTGCTATTTGATCTATACCATGCTTAATTAGGTTATTGTCGTTTTCCGTGGCTTCTTTTGTTCCCTTGCCTAGCTAATCTCTTCTAATTGACGTTTTTCTGGTTTTTGTCGTTTCTTTGGGTACTATCATCTCAACTCGTTGTTCTTTTTTCTGCTCGGTGTCTTCTTGTTGATGTCGTTTTCTCGACGTTCTATCAATACACCCTGTGATTTTTCTTTTTTATTTCTCTAGTAGCCCTTCAATTATAAATATTGTGCCAATTTAGTCAATGAAATTTTGATTTTGATTACTCCTTATTAACTTTAGATTTTTGGGGTATTGTTCCCTAACACTAAACTTGACGCACGATTTTTTAAATTCATCATTGAGAATAACATCAATATCACCTAAGAAATTAAATTTAGATAACCGTTATATTTAGTGTAAAATTTTCTAAATAGCGAAGAGAACATGTTGCAAATATATGTAACTAGTTCTATAAAATTTCAAGTTTAATATGCGATGGACGCATGACAACCTCTCTTAAATTTTTAAAATCTTTTGTCAATTTTATTATTAGAGACCAAAACTGTTAAAAATAAAAAAGTTTAAGGAATTATTTGAAGACCAAATCTTTCGTCAATTTTATTAATGTTAGTGTTGTCTTTCCAATGTTTGTCAGATTATGTTTGTGTGATTAAGTGACAAGTTTATTAAGGCCCCGTTGATCATTTCACCGATTCGAGTTTTGCTACAGTAAAAAGCACTTAGAAACAATCACATATAACTTTTTTGCTATAGTAAAAAACTCTCACATAAAGTCACATCTCAACTCGAATTAAAAACTCGAATCAGCGAACTAAACGGGCCCTAAGTATATGTCTATGGCATCCTCTTCCCCTTCTCACCATCGTATCTTCCTAAAATCCATTCATCGTTTGCCAAAAGTGGCGGCGCCGCCAGAACGGCGTTTTGTTGATTATTCTATTCTCCCTGAAGCTGTGCGAACCCTTTATTCCTTATCTTTCACTAACGTAAATTCTCTACTGTTGTTCCATATATTCCATCTAAATAAATATTGTTTATTTTTTTGCTTATGGAAAAAAAGCATCAGTATTGTCCTCATGCTCCCAACTTAGAAATAAATATTTAGTTGGTCATGTGTAAAAATGATCTTTAGTCAGCGTTAGATTTCATTTAATTAAAAAAATTCTATCAGCATAGAGAAAAAAGAGAGGTTTAGTTGGTGTACATACGTAAGATAATACTCAGCACATGTTCTAATTAGTAAGAAAAAGATCAGAAAAAAATTAAAATAATACAGAATGAAAAAAAGAAGTATTTAGTTTATCACTACTGACATGTGGAAAGATGATTATTAGCCCGTGCCATAAAAGAGTTTTTTTTTTTTTTTTTTTTTTTTTTTTTTTTTTTTTTATAAATAAAAGGATTAGAACAGTCCTATCGTGATCATTTTTTTTTTTTTGAGTTATCAATTTTATCATCTCTTGAGCAAACGTTTTCTATACATCTTATTTATAAACACCATATAATATTATAGCAAGGAGAATTGAATTATTTAATTTAAAGTTTGTATTTAACTTATAAATATTTTAAATTAGCTTATCCTTAATACTTATCTTCTGTTTTAAAGTTTGAATTATTTTTATTATTAGTGATTAGTTTATATTATTTCCCACAACCAATAAAAAGTTTCCAAAATAAATTAGACAGAAAGTTAAAACAAAAGGAATTTTGATTTATGAATCTATATAATCCTTAGTCTGCATTCAAATTTAAAAAAAAAACCTAGATTTAAAAGTATTATAGTTATCATTATCATGCACGCCCGGATTTGATAAATCCCTTTTGGTGGAATCTTTCTTTTTTTTTTTTTTCCTCTTTAATATATTTGATCTCTTCGTTTTGCTTTAAAAACAAAAAAAATCTTACCTGATAAGGAAAAATGAGGTTACAATTATCAAGATATCGACTGGCCTTTTTATTTCTATTTCTATTTTTTTAACTTTTGTTCATTTGAAAAAATAGTGATTATCGATCAATCTCATCTCTCCGGTAGCTGTATAAGTACCCAGTTGAATACCAAGCTTACCTGATCATAAACAATTCACCTAACAAAGTAAGCTTGAGAAAGCAAAGTAGAAAATTGGGAAGATGAAGAACTCAGGTTTAATGCTGGTGTTTGTTGTGTGCTTGGCCCTCTGTACCCAAGACGCCTACTCACTGCCATGGTGGAAGCGGTTGAAGCCGGCGCCGCCACCAACTGAGTCAGCAGGCGCTCCGTCGTCGGCGCCAATTGATCAGTCGAGCTCGAAGCCACATTTACCAAAGTGGCTGCATCCACCGACCGCGGACGAAATCGCAAGATGTGAGTCGGCCCATGACTTCAACACGAAGTGGAAGCCATGCTTGGATGAAAGTTTACAACAAAGGAGAAGCGGAATTTTCACTCCAGGACCGGTTTGTTGCGACTTTGTGGCCGGAGTCGTTGAGGGTTGCTACAGCAAGTTTTCTCCCCAGATTCAAGATTTGATCTACCCTCCATTGGTCAAAGAGCATTGTTCTCAATATCATTAGTCCCATTATCCGTTGCCATTTTTTTTGTTTTTTGTTTTTTTTGTTTAGGTTTCTTGCTGCATCATTAGGGTTTTTTAGTTTATGCTATTCTTTCTTCTTATTTTTTCTCGTAGGTTTTGAGGTTATAGTTAAATAATGTAGTATAGTTTTGTTTTCTATTGAAGTAAGCACTTTTATGAATGAAAGATTTATTTTATTTTATCTTATTTTACATATACTCTCTATATTTTGTTTCATCAATGTTGATTTTCTGTGTTTTGATCATGCAAAATAAAAAAGGTGGCCTTTTTTTTGGACTGTTTTTGTGGTATATGCAAAATGGAGTTCATTATTTATTCTTGCCAATTTGCATTGTAAAATCTTTTTCAAGCTAGATTGTTAAAAATAATCAAATTGAATTCTCACGTAAAAATTCTTGTGCATGGACCTCGGTTGCTAATGCTCGGTATTGATTGTCTCGGTAGGAGGAAAAGAAAATGAAATTATATTCACACCCCAATTTTGTTTTATTATGGCACGCCTAGATTTAAATTTCAATTTTTTTATTACAGTTAAACCCTTACACTGTAACAGCTTTATATTCAAAGCAAATACAAACCATCAGCACTATTTTCTGTAAAAGCCTTAACAACAAATCCAATAGAAATCTCGATCGGTGCATATCAAATACATCAATGTCATAATTTATTTTTTGTTCGTTTAGTCTTCCATTTGTGTTAATATTGAGTACACACACACACACACACATACACACACAACTATATATATAGATATACAACTTTCCAAATCCAAGTAGATTAACAAGCTTTGAAAAATAGTATTTTATTTTTTAAATCATTTTCAATGTCTCTCACTTTTTTCTTTGTTTTGTTTTTGTTTTTGTTTTTGTTTTTTTTTGTTTTTGTTGCTCTTGGCTTCCTTCGTTATTGTACCGGCTATTTGATCCATACTATGCTTAGGTTATTGTCATTTTATTTTTTCATGGCTTCTCTCGTTTCCTTGCCTCACCGGGCTCTTGTTATTATCGTTTTTCATATATGTGTCAGTTTTCGTGGTTACTATTGTATGTACTAGTTGTTGTTTTCTGCTTGGCGTCGTTTTCATATTAGTAGTGTCGTTTCTCGACATGCTTTTAATGCGCCATGTGATTGTGCTTATTGCCGTTTTGAGTTTTTCTTTTTATTGTTATTTATATTTAACACTAGTAGTCCCTGGAATATTGCTGCAATTAGTTTAACGAACTTTTCATTTTGATTACCTCCCCCAAAACTAAATATGAGATTTCTAAAAACTTAGCATAGAAAATCATATTTTGTTTGAGTTACTTATATTTAACACTAATAGTCCCCATGGTAATTTGTTCAATGAACTTTTCATTTTGTGTACCCCTAAAAAAAAATAAAGATATCGAAAGATTTATAAAATTTAACATAGAAAATCATATTCATATCACCTAATAACTAAAAATTTTACATAAATGATCATATAAGTGTAAAACATTGTAATTTTTAATGAGTTTTAATAATAGTGAAGATACCATTTTTCACATATATAACTATTTCTATAAAATTTCAAGTAATCACACTATAGGTTTATCATATGTACATGACAAGCTCTATTATATTTTAAAAATCTTAGATTAACTTTATTATCAGAGGCTAAAACTGCTGAAAATTAAAATCTAAAGAGTTATTTGTTAAAATTAAAAGTTTAAGGGGTTGTTCTTTTGTATTTTTGAGTTAGGGTGATTTGAGTAATGATTTTGAGTTGAATTTGAGTTATAACTTGAGTTGAAGTTGTAACTTGAGTTTGTGTTTAGATGTGCACATTTGAGTTATGATTTGAATTGAGAATCTTTTTGAGTTTGTGTTTAGGTAGGTCAAAACTTAAATTTGTATTTAGATAGTATTTTAATAAAAACTCAATGGTGATGAAAAATTTTAATAAGGTATATGGGTAGAGTTTTATTCGTCTTTTCGTTGTGAGTGCATAGAAAAAAAATCATCTCAATCAGAATTAAAACGAAAAAGTTATGACATTTTTAAGAATAAAAAATATTATTCATTAATTTGAATTTGAGTTTCTGAACTCAAGTTGAAGGAAAAATTTAAACTCGAGTTTAGCCCTAAACTCGAGTTTAGCCCTAAATTCGAGTTCAAATTCGAATTCAAACTCGAGTTCAAAAGCCTCGTTCGTTTCGCTGATTCGAGTTAGAATTCGAGTTGAGATATGATTTTATGTGAGAGCTTTTTACTGTAGCAAAAAAGTTAGATGTGACTGTTTGTGAGAGTTTTTTACTGTAGCAAAACTCGAATTCTAAACTCGAATCAGCGAAACGAACGAGACCTTAAATTTTATAAAAAAATATGAATTTAAATAAAATTATAATTCAAATTTAAACTTTTTCTGAACTTTATTTCAAAAGAACAACTCCTAAAAATTTTTTTTTACCGCTAATTTCATACTTTCGGTATAAAAAGTTGTCTGTTCTATGTTATTTAATTCAATGTAATTTTTAAATTGTTAGGGACTGACCAGTCGGTACAAGAAATAGTCCCATATTTGTGTCGTTTTTCCAAGATTTGTCTGATTATGTCTCTGCGATGACTCGTTTTATATAGCGTGGGTAATGACTGCCGACTTCTATGGCGTCTCCCCCTTCTCACCATCGCACCTTCCCGAAAACCGTTTGTCGTTTTCCCAAAAGTGGCGGCGCCGCCGGTACGGCCTTCCTTGATTATTCCATTTTCCCAGAATCTGTAAGAACCCTTTTATCCCTCATCTTTCACTAACTTAAATTTTCTGCTATTGAAGCTTGTTACCTGTTTCCCCCCAAATTTTTTTTTTCCTCGTAAAAGTCTGAATTATTTCGCAAACGGTACTGTCAATTCCTCTCTCTGGCAATTCGTTCTGTTTCTGATAATTTAAGAAAAACCCACTATTATGAAAACATCTAAACGAAATTTTACTGTGAAAAAGATCCAATTTTTGGGCTTTATTTCAATTTTTAGTGCGAATTATATTTATTTTGCACCACTGCTGTACACCAATTCAAAGGTTTTTTTTTTTTCTTAGTTAATCCTTTTTGTTCTTGTTTTGAATATTGAGGATTGAGCAAAAGGGGTTATTCTGTACAATCAAGTTTGATTTTTGGCCTTTTGAAATCCAAGCCAAAAAAGAATAAAAAAAGTTTGAATTTTGAATCATGGGTCATGCTGAAGTTGGGAAAATGCTAAAAAAGATTGACCCAGATTGGGAGCAAGCATTTAATCAGTTTGAAAGTGTTGTGTCCTCTGGAACTGAGGCTCTGCGTTTAGAAGCCATAACAAAGCTAACCCATTTCTCCAAAAGGGCTCCACAAAATGTTTTGGTTAGCACCATACCAATCCTTGCAAGGCTTCTTGAGGATAATACAAGGTCCATTCAAGAAGCCACTGCTTATTGTTTATATAAAATAGCTTGCCTTGGTGAGGGTGAATTAGCTTCAAGGATAGGCCAATCTGGCGCTATATCATCTTTACTAAGGTTACTGCCACATTCCGACGATAGTTTTCGGAGAGTCCTAATAAAATGTCTGTGGAGTTTTGTGAGTTTCGGGGATGATAACCGTGTGATTGTAGCGAGAAATGGTGGATTGGAAGTCATAATTCGTTTGTTGAGCTCGAGCGCGGATGATAATAGGCGGTACTTGTTTGAGATCCTGAGTGCGTTGGCATTGTTGAGAGAGGTTAGGAGGATCCTGCCTAGTCTGCGTGGCCTTCGCCTTCTTGTTGAAGCTGCTGGTTCCGGTAGTATGGTTTCTAGGGAGAGAGCTTGTCAAGCAATTGGATTGCTTGGAGTGACGAGGCGTGCGAGGCACGTGCTTGTTCAGTTAGGCGCAATTCCTGTGCTTGTTGAGTTGTTCCGTGATGGGGATATGAGAACAAAGCTTGTGGCGGGCAATTCACTTGGGGTGATCTCAGCTCATCTTGATTACATTAGACCAGTGGCTGAAGCGGGGGCAATCCCTTTGTATGCCGAGCTACTACAAGGGCCTGAACCTTCTGGTAAGGAGATTGCAGAAGACGCGTTTTGTATATTAGCGGTTGCAGAGGATAATGCAGTTATGATTGCTCAACACTTGGTTAGAATTCTCAGGGAAGGTGATGATGAGGCAAAGGCTGCAGCCGCCAATGTTCTGTGGGATCTCTCGGGTTACAGACACTCTGTCTGCATATTGCGTGTCTCTGGTGCTATTCCTATTCTAGTCAACCTTCTGAGAGATGGGAATGAGGCAGTTAAGGAAAAGGTTTCTGGGGCTATAGCTCAGTTGAGCTATGAGGACCAGAATCGAGTGGCACTTGCCGATGCTGGGGCGATCCCGGTTCTCATCGAGTTGTTGCACGACGAGTCTGAAGAGTTGAGTGACAATGCTGCTGAGGCGCTTATAAATTTTTCAGAAGACCCGTCGCAGCATGATATAATATCAGAGGCAATGGAAATTCCTTCTTTCCGGAACATGCTAAATAGGTTGATTCAGATCCGTGTTTCGGATGAACATATGGCTAGATCCATGAGACGGATCAGCATCCAGCAGCTCAGCTGGAATCCAGACCTTGTATGAATGTTCGGATGTTACTTGTAAGTTTCGACTTTCGATCTAGTTGCAATCTATCATTGTAAAGTTTGTTCCATGATAGTTTGATTTAACTTTTTCTTTACTTATTCACTTGCAGACCATAAAGGTCAGTCAGATAGCGCCTCTTTTGTGTTACTAATATTTTAAATACATGAGGATATATTTATTGCTCAATTTTTTTTTTTTTGAAAGAAAAATGACTGATCTTTATTAATAATAGATTCCTCAGTAAGGAGAGGTTTGATACAGTCTGGAGAATCTTAGACAAACATTTTCATTAATGGCATTAGCAATCTTAGCCAAGTCATGTGCTGCCTCGTCACCCAAACAAGGGATTGAAAGAGCGGCCCTTCTGCTCCGCCGCCGCCGAGAGACCGTTGAAAAACTCTATGTTGGGCAAGTTGAAGCTTCATGTTCAAATTTGACTCCTCTATTAATAAGTTTTTTCTTGCATAATGCTTTGACATTTTCAAGGGCTAAAATAACAATATTTTTTAATGGGCTAAAATAACAGTTCAAACAAAAAGGGAAAAACACTAGTAGAAATTGGCATGAAACAGGCAGCTGAACTTCTAGTTTTACCAAAGATAAATCAGTGTATAAGAAAAGTTTGTCCAAAGAGTTCTATGGAGGTATTTTTCTTTGGTTTTTGTTTTTGTTTTTTGTTTTTTTAATGGGGTTACTTGTTTATGGATCGTTGGACTAAAAAAATTTAAGTTGAAAAGTAAATAGTGGAACTATTTTATTCTAAATTGTTGAGTTTTTATTCCTTTACCATTAAACATCATATAATATAAAATTTGGATATCAGATCCTCAAGATGACTGATAAATCTCTAAAGGATTATTTTCATAATTGTTCCTTAAATTATATATTATATTTTAAATGTTCTTTAATTTTTCAAAACAGATCAAATTGATATATATAAAATAATTTAATGTATTAAATTCAAATCACACTTTCAAAACTGATTAAATATTAAAAACAATAAAAAAGAAATGAAAAAACCAAATAACAAAAAAATAAGAGTCGTTTCTTCCTCCCTCACTTGCAAACCCAGAAATAAAACTCTTAACTCTCCCACCTCCCGGTCCCCACTCATGACCCCGCCGCTTTGTTTCACCGTCCTGACTCGCCGCACTGCAGAACGAAGCCCCGGCTTCATGATCTTGCTCCTATCCTTCTGGCGAACGCGGCCAAGTCACCTCCTGATCCCAGGCCACTGCTTGAAACCCAGGCCTCCGCCTGTCTTCATACTGGCTTATCTTCGCCAATACCAACCAGATCTGTAAGCTCGGCAACAGTATTCTCCGTCCGTACTAACCATATCTGCAAGCTCCACAACCAGATCGGTCGTTCCTTCGAACTCGATGTTCGCTCCGATTTCGAAGCTAAAACCGACTCGTTGAGAAATTCCGTGCTCTTCCCATTTAGTAAGCGAAGCGATTGAGTTTCTACAAGAATGGGGTAATCAAAACCTTTGAAAGCTAATTTGAGTTTTTTTTTTGTTAGTTTTCCAGTCTTTTTTTTTTCTTTCTTTCTAATCCGTTGTTGGTATTTTGCTGAATTCGAGGATGTTGATGTCCTTTTCTTGGTGAATGGTTTATAGTCCATGGATTTCATAGGGAATGGAGAGATCGGAAGTAGGTGGAGAGAAGAAAACAATTTGTAATGTTCCGATGTGTGTTTGGGAGAAGATAAATTAATGAGATTTTTATTTAGAATGTGCAAGTTTGTTTTTATTTAACCCTTAATTGGATTGAATATCTAATTATTTTTATCTTTAGATTTTAATTTTTAATTAAGTTTTAATAATTAATTTAATTTTTTAACTTAAATAATTTTTAATAATTTAAATTGAATGTAACCATTCTATATATGAAGGGGTGTTTTAAGTTGTTTTAAAAAATTAAGAGGTATTTTGAAATAAATTATATAATTCGGTGGTGATTATGAAAATAATCCATCTCTAAGTGAAGTCTAAACATGTGATAATGGCTTGTTCTTTTGGAGTTTAATTTGAGTATAATTCTTGAGTTGAATTTGAGTTATAAGTTGAGTTGAACTTGTAACTTGAGTTTGTGTTTGAGTGAGTCAAAACTTAAATTTGTATTTATATAGTATTTTAATAAAAACTCAATGCTGATGAAAAATTTGAATAGGATATATGAGTCGGGTTTTATTCGTCTTTTCGTTGTCAACGCATAGAAAAACAATCATCTCAATCAGAATTAAAACGAAAAAGTTGTAACATTTTTAAGAATAAAAAAAATACTGTTCATTAATTTGAGTTTGAGTTTCTGAACTCGAATTGAAGGGGAAATTTGAACTCGAGTTTTAGTCATAAACTCGAGTTTAAACTTAAAAGAATATGAACTCAAATAAAGTTATAACTTGAGTTACATTTTTTTGAGTTTTTCACTTAAAAGAACAATCCTTTTTTGTCGTTCCTTTTAAGTAGTTGACTTGCAATTTATTGACTTTTACAGCTAAACGTTGACTTATTACTTACACAGTTGTTGACTTGTCAAAAAGCTTAGCAGAACAAACATTTTGGTCGTTTGTTTCTTTTTTATTTTTTATTTTTTATTTTTTATGTTGAAACCACAAAATGTGGATCCCCAAGTCCTTAAAACTTTCATCAACAAACATAACGTGCGAGAGAGATTGCTTGCAATGTTATAAATGTTCCCAAAATATAAAAAGACATTCAAACTTTTACTTCTTCAACCAACCTCAGAAGCAAAAAGATCACTTTGTTTGGTGGGATAGAAAAATGAAGGTAAAACAATCTCCTATTTATCGATTTTGGTTGAAAAAAGTCAAGTCATGGAAAAGAAATGAAAATTTTTTAAAAAATAATGAAAGTTTTTAAAAAAGTAATGAAAATTTTTAAAAAAGTTTAATATTGGTCATAAAATTATTCTTAGTTACTAATGGTTGCAGCAAAAGATAGTCATTGAAGTACCAAGGCCTTGCGGATAGCAGCATAGGATAAGGGTAAGCTTTGAATCCCCTTATTTTACAAAAAGGAAGAGCAAAAGAGGCAATTAATTTTCAGTTTGTTCATGATTTTGCAGGTGTTACTTCAATGGCTTTAAAGCGGGAAAGTGATAATCAGATGGAAATTGTCGGAGATGGAATCATCAGCGCGGCAGAAACGTTGAGGAAAACGGTCGGCCATGCAGAAAGAGAGAGAAGAGAAAATGAATATGACGTAGTAACTTGTTATGAGCAACCTGAACATGAAGTGTACCAAATGGTCTATGATTCCTCTTCACCAAGCATTTGCAACATTATGTAATAGGATTAAAGAGTATTCATTTTTCCAAAGTTACATCCTTGTATTTTCTAATTTTTTTTGTCATCCTTTAAATGTGATTTAGTTGATATCAATTTTATGAGATGAGTAGATGCCACCTCTTTTATTATTATTATTATTATTTTTTATTTTTCTGTCATTTTTTTTTTTTAAATTTTTGTCAGGAAAAACCAGTCTCAGCTACAACAGAAAAAAGAAAAAGAAAAAGAGAAAGGGATGTTAATGGTGGTTCTATGATTGATTAATACCAAAAGGGAAGATTCGTATCAAGTGATGCAAATTTCACTTGTATTATTATCTAGAGTGTTCATAGATTCCTAATCAACCGATCAAATCGATCAATCCAATCAAATCTAATCCAATTTTTATGGATGACCGATCTCAATTAGATTGGACTGAATGTGATTTCTTCAAAATCCGACTTGAATTAAATTGAATGTTAATTTTACTTATAAAACACCCAATCCAAACTGATCCAATTCTTATATATTATATAAAAAAATAAAAAATAGATTATGTTTTCTTTCCATTATGGATCATCATCAAAAAGAGTAGTAGACATGCACATTTGAATCTTTAGATTATATTTTCTTTGTATGTTATTTCTTTATAGTTTGGAATGTAACGTCTGTTTCTTTATAATTGTTTGTTGGATGTTTAATCAATTTTCAAATTTGTAATTTGGAGTTTATACGCTTTTTTATTTTTAAATGTTAATTCATGGTTTTTTTTTTCAACTACAACATTTAAATTATGTTAAAAAGATCTAAAAAATAGCTAAATATGAAAATAAATATTAAAAAACTGTACAAAAATCCCAAGCCCAAATTTGATTGGTCCAGTCTAATCGAAACCGACTTTAATCGGATTTTGGATTAGATGATACACTAGTAATTGGATTGGATTTGATGAAATTTCTAAAAACCGGCCTTTGAATAGATTGATTGTACTTATATGACTAAAATGGGTTGGATTAGATTGGATGAACACCCCTAAATATTTATCAAACGTCTATTTGCCTAAATATGTAGAAAAGTTGAAATAGAAATAGAATTAAGAGCAATGTAAATGAATGAAATTTAGTTCATGCGGAAATGGCAGTGACTTGAAGTAAAAGCTTTAAATTGCGTGTGCTTAGTTTGATATATATGCAAAATATCAAATGAAATTGTAGCCTATATTTTGATGATCAACTACATGATAAGACAAGTAAACCGGAAAGAATAACAAACGAGCCAAGGCAAGAACATAAATGAATTTAGTTTAGGTAAGGAAAATAGAAAGAAAGCAAAGAACCACAATCTTTAATATCCTTCATACGTGGGTCCCATTCTTCATACTTCAAAAGGATCAAAATTGGTTTTTTGTCGGCGATTTTGAAACCATTAGTCATTCCATTCTAATCTCTCCTACCAAACGACCACAATCTTTAATATCCACTTTTCCTGCATACCAAACAAGGCCAATGTATACTTTCCCAAGGGTGAAAATTTAGAAATGAACGAATGGTAATTTTTCCTGTTAATGATAACAACTTATCACCTATGCAAGTTATGGAAATCAACTTCGGCACTTTCTTGCATCTACAACTTCCCCTCAACTTTCTTCAATTCTGCAAGAGTTAAGCACAATAGAATAGTGTGAAATTCTTGATATAAAATTATACATGCTCATATATATATATATATATATTAAGCTATATGTTTCTCCTCTCACAATTTGGATATCATGTTCAATAAATTAGAATATTCTGTGCATGAGATTGCCAAGATCAGCTCTGCAGAATCACCCTTGGAATCCGAACATGTGATCACTGTATATATATATATATATATATATATACTTCCATAGTTGATTTAGCTACGATGTATTGACTCATTAATCAAGTATATATAGCTAACTTGGAACATGCTTAGCAGAGAATTAAAAAAGAAAGAAAAAAAAAAGACCAAGTAAAGGATACTTGTACAGAAATTCTCATTTTTCTTTACTCCTTTACATATGATTTAGTTGGTATATTAATTTATGAGATGTGTAGATTTTTTTTCTTTTAAAATAACTTCTGTTGGGAAAAACAGCTCAATTGTGTAGCTGACAAGAACCTTAACAAAGTGCTCAATTTTGAAGCTCTACTACGATAAGTAAACCAGAAGAAATAGTGACTGATCCAAAGGGCTATAGAGAGCAGAAGTGAGAATAGGTTGGAAAAATATATTATTTAGGTAAGGAAAGAAAGGTACTTAATACTAGGAGAGGGAGGGGTAGACCAAGAATTACGTGGACCGAAGTCGTTAGGAAAGACATTCTAGATCTAGGCCTTCAGAAAAGTTTAATTTCGAACATAGTTGTGTGAAAAAGTGAAATCCATATAGTCGATCCCAATTAGTTGGGATTAAGGCTCGTTGTTGTAGATAAGGAAAGAAAGGGTGAACCTTTCGCTTATCGTGTTTGGTATTGGAATCCGATAGAGGATTTTGAACCCTTACACAATCATCTATATGTCTTGATATCCATCAACTATTCCTCCTTCCCCTTTTCCTTCCTACCAAACAAGCGGACAATGTATAAGTTACTAAGAGCAAAAATATTGACATAAATGAATGGTAATTTTACCTAGTATAACAACTCATCAACCATTTATTTCGTCCTACATTTGCAAGTCATGGAACTGAATTTTTGGCTCTTTCTCCCATCTACACTTTCCTCCCATGTTTCTTCAATTGATATAATAATTTCCATATTGTTCATTTGACAGGTTTTACATTTCCACGCTACTTTCATAATGCAGTTTTTTTCCTTAATAGTTGACTTAATAACATTGACTGTAACTACTAAATATTGAGTCAAGAATTTAATATAGCTGACTTCTAACAAATTTAGCATTAAAAAAAGACTAAGCGAAGAATTAGAATCATAATAGGAAAGAGTAGATGACATTGTACATTGAACCCATAAAAAGTGGATCGCCAACTTATATACCTTAAGACTTTATGAACAATTATCACGTGTAAGATTACTTGCAACATTGTAGTTGTAACTTGTTCACATTATATATCAAATAAAAGAATGAAATATATATATATATATATATATATATATATATGTAACACATTATTTAGAGAATTCAGTTTGCTTCTCTTCACCACCACATATTTTTTCAGAATCAAACAACACACATAGACAACGGAATTTGGTTTGGTGGGGGCAGAAATATGAAGGTGAATCATTTTCTTTATCCATTTGTTCAATATGCCTAACTTTAGTGCTTGAACCATATTCTATTATGGTTTTTCTATTATTTTCATATTCATTCTCTTTTGAAACTTTTTTTTTTTTTTTTTCAAATTTCAAACATCTTTTCCAACCTGTATAAATGCTAAATTTGAAATGTTTATCTAACGAATATTGCAGCAAAAAGTAGTCATTGAGGTGGAGATGAAATGCAAGAAATGCCGGTCCAAGGCCTTGGAGATAGCTGTTGCAAAAGATGGTATATATAGATCATAAATTTCTTTGAATTTAAAGAGAGAGAAGAAAAAATAAAGTAACAAATGTGAATATTGTTTGTGTTCTTGTCTTTGTTTCTTTATGAAATGTTTTTTAGGTGTCACTTCAGTGGCTATAAAGGGTGAAAGAAAAAACCGAATAGAAGTGATCGGAGAGGGATTTGTTGATGCAGCTGGCTTGGCTGAAACATTGAGGAAAAAGGTTGGCTTTGCAGATTTAGTGAGCGTGGAAGATGTCAAAGAAAAGTCGACTTAGAAAACGAAAAGAAAAGAGATCGATAATCGGAATTTATCCCTTCGCTACATCACACCTCTATATACTTTGGTATAGGCAACTTGAGCTTTGAAGTTTACAATGTGGGCTCAATGAAGAATGTGGCATTTCAGTAAACTATATGTATTTTTCTTTGTAATTGCATACTTTATAATTTTTATATGTATATTTCCTTGTATTGAGTTTGTATGGTCAGTTAAAATTGATAAATGAATGTTAATGAACTGTGTTCTTGTCAATTCAATCATCTCCAAGTCCAAGAAGCAAATGTCATTCGTGAGAAATTTTGGCGTTTTGAAAAAAATTGGTGATTCCGGGCAAGATAGAATTTAGAGAATAGAGATAGAAATTAGAGAGAAATAAAATTAATTAAGAGAGAATAGAGAGTCGATAAGAGAGAGGATACAGAAGGAGAATGGGAACACAAGAAAAAGCTAAAAATATCAATATTTATTAATCATCAAAACTCTGAAGGAAATTATATATAATCGCTTTGGCATTTATAGACATCTAAACTAATAATATAATTTAACTAAATTTAAATAACCCTAAAAGATAAAAATAAACCTAAGTTTAGAATTCAATATAAAGAAATATACGACTTAACAAATAATTATACAGATGTAAAAAAATCTAATATTGTTGCTCCATATCGGTGTAATTGTAACTAAATTGCAAATACCAGTTAACTTGAGAACTGAACTTTTCGAAAAAAATAAGCATAAAATGAAGTGTATAACTTAGGGTTAGCGTGCAATGAATTGAAGTAAAACCTTTATGTTTTCCTATTATATAATAATTAATCAAGTTGCATATTAGTGCTTGTAGAAGTTCTTACTAATAAAGGTATAATCTTTTACTATTCTCACGCTCTCATTGATTCTTGCACTGCATTTTCATTTTTCTAATCCTAAGAGCAAATGAAAAGAAAACCACATCCTCTTTTTTTTAATGTGATCAATCAAAAAGCACCATAAAGTTGTACTCTATCAACCATTTTTATTCCACATTGTGCTTCACAATCTTGGGATTAAGAAATTGGAGGAATGTTTTTCTGTTTGGCCACCTTGATATTGTTGCCAGATATTGCGCCATTGCCAATATCAATTCCAAATATTGTGTCATAACATACCTATATGCATAGGGCTAAGCCTATATGAGAGTGGCCTCTAAATATGGCCTTTCAAAATTTTGATATTCAAAATATCAAAATGGGGGTTATGGCTTTGAATATATGAAGCCAAACAAGAAATTCCAAAGGTAATATTAAATATTAATATCTTTGTTTTCCCTCCATGCCGTTTGAGTCCAACAACTTGGGGACAAGACAGAAAGTTGAGAGAAAGAAAGGGAGAGGCAGAATGTATAAGGTTGAATTTCCCTCTCTCTATGGAAGCACATAGAGAGAAGCTATGAGGATTGTTGGCTTTTGATATTGAGTTATATTTCAAATTCTCTTTCTCCCCTCTCTCCATGCAATAAAAAAAGTTGGAAGCAAACAAATGAATATATAGTAAGCAGCTTTCAAATAATCCCACTTCTTTTTCTTTTCATCATCCACCAAATTGAAAAAAATAAAAAATAAAAAAGAAAATCGGAAAACGAAAGGAAAAAAAAAATGAGAACGCTCTCTTATTAGCGCATAAAAAAATACTATATTGGTGGGGTTATTGTTTTGAACTTTTATATCGTTAGAAATTTAGGTCAGTTTTGCATTTTTTTTAAATTTATTTTAACGTGATTTGATCAGATTTAATATTGAAAAATATGCATTACCGATAATGATGTCTTACTGAAAAAACGGAAAAAGAAAAAGAGAGTATCTAAAGGTAAAAAAAACAATAACAAGATGTATCCCACCAAAAGCCTCAACAAAAGAGGCAACAACATCTTCTCCAAAGCCAAAGCAACTCTTTAAAGACAAGACGACATAACATCACCCATCCATTTTATTCCTCTTAAAAAGCTTTTCCAAAAGCTAACTTCCACAACCATTTTGGACTCTTTTCCTCACCATTTTCTTCCAAGTGAGGCTTTTGGCCTCTCCCTCACATCTCACCAACCCCAACTCCTCAATATTAGTCAGAAAACTCTGCCTTCTTGGACTTTGCACCCCAGCTGCTGATTCTCTACCTTCTTAGTTTACATCATCAGAATCTATTATTCTAGCCTTTAATTTCAAAATAATAATAATAATAACAATAATAACATTTTCAAAATTATCCACTTCCTATATATAGCAATGCAATCTAAAAGACCTCTCTAGAACCAAAATATATCATTATTCTCATTTTTCCTTCATTGAATAATGGCCACAAAAAGTTGTGACGGCACTGCTCATCATTCCTCCATTGCCTTGCTTCAAGAGAGGTTTAGGCAATTGCAAAGAGCAAAGGAGATGAGGAAGGAGAAGGAGCTTCTGAGACTGTTCTCCGAGTCGGAGAGGACTAGTAATCCGACCAAGCGTTACGAGCCAACGGGGTTGTTTTTCTTCTCCGAATCCGTGCCTCCTCATCATAGGCCGCCTTCTCACCAAGGCTCTATCTACGTGCAGCAAAATTTTCAGGGCAAGCATGGCAACTTCCAAGGCAATGAGACCAACCCAATCTTTGCAAACATGACCTCCACAAGTGGTGCAGCCATGAATAATAGAACATATAGTTTTGATGATTCGGATGTAGACACTTCTCTTCACCTGTGAAAAAGAGAGACTTAATTTTGTGATGGTTCAATTTGGCTTATATATTCTCCTTTTGTTTTTGGGTCAGTTTGTTCTTAAATGCAGTACCTTTTGTGGGAGAGATATGAGTTTTGTGACTATATATATATATATATATATATATATATATATATGTACCTGAACCATCATGTTCATCTTCATGTTCACTAGAGAGTTTTATCTTTTTTAAATATATATACATGTTTGTGGTTTATAGTTTGTAGTTTGTACCATTATTAATTTGCTAATAATTGTAGCAATTTCCTATTAAGAACATGAAAATGGGACCAGCAAGAACTTCACCTCCTTGGTGACCAAAATTATTTATAGATCGTCAAATATCAAGAAGATGTTATTTATAATTTATGTAAGAAGTCATATTTTCAAGAAAAAGTACGTTTTTGAAATTCTAATTCTGAAGAAACTTGAGCGTATCCCATCAAAATTGCTCCTCTTAACATTTTTATAAATATTTCTTTTGTCAAGAAGTCATATGATCTTCACTGAAAAAGGCCATTCTATAATAATATCTTACCATTTGGGATTAGAAATAAATCGTTATTTTGACCACGAATAAAAACAAAAGGAAAAGGAAAAAAAAAATAGAAAGAAAAAGAGAGAATTATTTGGATATTCAAAGTGAAAGCGACTTATCAAACACCTGAAGCACATGCATATCAGAAATGGTACTAGGATATCTAATTCATGTACTAATTCTCATACGAGATATATATTGTGTTAACTTTTGATTTTTACAATTTTAGAAGAGCAGAAGATATTGCTCCAAGTGTACAATTGATGATCTCATATAATAATACAATACAATATATGAGACCAAATGTGATCTCATACCGATGCTTAACTTGAACCGTCAAAAAAAAAAAAAAAAGGGATTGGACGCTTTTGCCTCATAAAAAGTAAATGGCCGTTTTTCAAGTTTGGTTCTTAATAAATGATTTTTAAGTTTTGTTAAATTTGCAAAATAGTAACTTTGGAAAATGGTTAATTAGTGGTGGATTGATTTGTGATCTATTATTTTAGCAGCTCATCACAGATTAATTTAGTGATATATGATTAATAGACCGATATCAGGTGATTGATCAATATAAAATTAATAATTTACCGATCTTAGTAGTGATAGATCATTGGTAATTCAGTGATACAATTAGTAAATCAGTGATTAACTAATGTCGAATCTAGAAAAAAGGGCATTTTAACTGATTTTTTTAATATTATTAATGAAAAGGGGTGACCAAAATTCACATCCACCTAATTTGTGAATTGACAAGTTACTCGTGAACTTTTAAGTTTCATAAATTACCCCTAATTTTAATAAAATTTTGCACAATGCCATAAATCATAAATCAAGCTAACATTTGGAGGAAAACACGCATCTACGTGACACCATGTGCTCCATTGGAGCTTTGCTATCTAGGATGACTCTTTTGGTAGATGAAAAAGAATAGTTAGTTAGGAGATAAAAAATAAATGTTCACAACTTGTAATATTTGTATATAAATCTCTGAAATAACCTGTAATGATATTTTATTCTTTGTTAATCACTTATAACCACCCACATAAAAAGGGTTTATTTGAAATAATATTATCTCAATAACCATAAAATAAAAAAATTAGTAATATTATTAAATTAAAAATATATTCTAAATATGGAGTAAAAAAAGTGATCATTTTTTATAAATACTTCAAAGAGCAATATCTTGAGAATGTTGCATGGATGTTTTGGGCTAACTAACCTATTTGGGCTTTAAGAATTTGGGTTAAATTTTCTTAATTTCCTCCGTAACCCAATTTTTTTTTTTTAATTCATTTCTTTGTAATAAGTAGATTCTAAGCTTTCTAAGTAGATGGAGAGTCTTCTAGGAAGACAAAAGAGATAAATATCCCTTAAAATGTATAGATCTTAAATTTTTATTTTTTATACTTGATTAATATCATTTAGTAAAAGAACTAATCAAAAGAATATTAATCAAGAGTAAAAAGTAACTATCTTATAGCAATGCATAAGGGTGAATTCACCAATTTTCTCTACTAGTAAAAGAGTAGATCGAGAATCTACTCGGACCACCAAAAGTGGTTCTGTTCCTTGGTCAACTAAATTGCAACCACTAAAGGTCCGTCGTGTTGTGTCAATTAGGCATAACTTTTCCATAAAAATGGTATATTCGAATATCAATTCCCTAAAAAGGGTATTCCTCTAACTCGCCTCTTCATATGAGCTCATATGACATGGACAACGGCGTTTTCTATCCAAATTTTAACATCTTCATCAATACGGGGACTTCCGGCAAGAACTGTATTAAATTTAGGGGGTAATTATTTAAAATAAAAGATTTGAAGAACAGCTTGCCCATTCAAGAAAAGTTAAGGAGGAAAAAATCATCAAAAACCCAAAATAATAATAGAAGTTTGAAGCAATTTAAACGTGGCGTCTAATTCTGATATTCCTTGTAGTACACGCTATTACACAAGAAATGTGAAGCTCAAAGCCACTATAAAAGGTGTATAGCAGCCAATGATACCAATCAAAGAAGAGAATATTAATTTGAATATCTCCACCACTCTCGGGTAAATAAAGTTCTTGCAAAAGCTACTGTCCTCTCTTCTTTGGATTTTAGCTTTCATCATTTTTTGCTAAAGTTGCGCTTCCCATCCACTATGTCCAAATTCCCATTTCATTGATAACCTATTAGAAAGATTTAAATGAAAAAAAAAAAAAAAAGTAACTTCAAGAAGATATGATATACAGAAACATTCAGAGACTATTTAGGAAGGCAATCCCATCAAGCTCCCTTTAGCAAGTTACAGTTCTTACTATAAAAGTGCAGGCAAAATAGTGCCATTGCCATCCCATCTAAAGCCATATTGCCCATATCCCAAGTGCCAAGAGAGGTTTGGACATTACAGAGAGAGAGTAAACGCACTTATTCCCATAACCCACATCCCAATGGCTCTATATACATTTTCATTCGGCTTTTTTGGATAATGTAATTGACACGCGTGACAATGAAACAAACATTGTCACATAGCAAAAGGTGAGCAGTTTCATTTGTTGCGAAGGGGGCGTTTGGTAATGGGATAATGTTCGGATGTGAACGGAAATCTTCTCATATTCTTACGTTTGGTATATGAATGACGAGAAAAATCGATTCCATATAATCACTTTATCCCATTTTGTGGTAATTTGAATCCCGCCTAATAAGGTGTTATTCAAATGCCAAAGAATCTCACCATCACAGCCCCACCACCGCTGCTGCCATCTCACATACACGACCTTCAAGCTTGGTCGACTGCCATCGTCGCCTCCCCATCTCCCATGGCAACCATCACCGAGAAACGTCCCCACCGTCGCATTGCCCCCTCCATTTCACACAGCTCCCACCGTAGCAGGCCTTCCATTGCTTCTGCACACACACACACCACCAATTGTAGGCCCCCCTCCAATGCCCCCATCTGTTGCAACGCTACATGACCGCTGCACCGTCCTTTATGTGCAAAGTCCATATCTGATTTGAGCTTGGAAGGATATAGAGGATTTAAAGCTTAGAGGCGCCTTGAGCAGTTTTAGTTATTCCCAGAGGATTTCTGGAGACTTAGTGAGCAGTTTTATTTGTTCCGAGAGGATTTTAACCTTAGAGACAGTGAACAGTTCTATTTGTTCCGAGAATGTATGAAAATATGACGGGCTAAACAACTGTTTTTTTTTTTAAATACTGTTTTTCTTTTCATTTTTGAATAAAAATCAGCTTATATAAGCTTTTTTTTCGAAAAAATAAGATAACCTGGTCTAACACTCCTAGGTGGCAGCTCTCGTGCAATATGACATGTAATGATGGCATTTTTTTTCGTCAAGTAAACACATTACACAATCTTTCTCTGAATATTTTTTTTTATTTTCCATTTCTGATTCACAAAATTGGTCATTGGTTCTCAACTCAAACACCTATCAGTAGTGTTGTGAAAAATGGGAGCAACAAGAAACATGATCAAGGTGTGCTGAGACTATCATAATTGTCTTCATGTTCATCAAGGAGGCTATTCTGTGGTCTCTTTTGGAATGAATCCTCATCGCATTCTGTACTTTCTGAGTCCTCATCACTGTTCCACTTCCTTTTCATGATTTTCGGAACAAACCGAGTCATCTCTTTGGTCTCCAGAGCTGCTTCTCCATTGTCTAATCTTTCGAACCGAATGGCACTTACCTTTCTGGCGTTTCCTGCGAGTATCTGCATCAACATTAGAAGCACACATGTTACTAACCTTGTGAATAGTTGAATATGATCAAGCCATCTTCTTCATTTTGCTCATTAACATTACCTGGGAATACATAAAATGGGGATTTTTATAGTAGCCTGGATTAGAAAGGCAGTTACGAAACTTTTTGTAATTGAGGAGAAACTTGAATTTAACCCCTTTTTTAATACTTTATAGAATGAACTTTCCAAGGCCTAAGAGGTGACAAATATTCAAGGACGTACCTCAAGTTTAAAAATCTGATGCTTTTCCTTCTGATCCTGGTGATCGGATTTGGACTCCTCGTCCTCCTCTTCTTCATTCTCCTTTTCAAGGACTACTTTGATGGTCTCACCTGTCCTTGGAATATATCCAAATGCCTCGCATATAAAACCCGATACTGTTTCGTATTGATGACCCTGTAACATATAAGTGGATACTACCATTTAATCATCATTACATTGACGTTTTACTAGCAACCATGATTACAAGTAACAGTAAATTAGATATGGAAAAGGAAATGCCTTTCATGATATTCATGTTCAGTGAACTAGCAAGCAGCCATTTTATGATGGACAATAATAAGAATTTCGGCAACATAGTGATGTGTACCTCGGGCATTTTGACATTCAGATCTTCGGATAGCTGGTCTATAGACGTATTTGCATCCACGTCAAATACTCCCTCTGCACGCATCACAATGTAGCCAGTTTTCTTCTGAATCTCCTCCTGTTTCATAAGAAGCAGAATGAACATAAAACATTTGGAAATAAGATCAGATGTCAAACATGGGATAAAATAGGTGGCGGAACTGATATTGTCATCAGATTAACCTACAAGTATATGAGGCGGCTAGATAAGTTAGTGGAAGCTAAGACTAATTTCTTGAGCATGGTATTTCTTGGAAATGAAACTGGCATCTTCATAATTTTTCACTTTTGCAGCTTCTGTTCTTTTCAATTTTGAATACTCTTTTAAGACTACTTATCAAGAAGAGGAGACAGAAAGTGCAGAAGCTAGTTATAGAAAGCATTACTTTGGAATCGTTTTCATCAAAGATTTCGCCAACAATTTCCTCGACCACATCTTCCAGAGTAACTAACTGGTCATAAGGGAAAAAAGAAAAAAGTGAGATATTGTTCATAGAAACATGAAAAAACCATAATGTGCATAGAAGGTTGCTGTATAACTAGTAGAATGCGTCAACTCAATGATGACAAAATCAATGAACATACCCCTATGGTTCCTCCATATTCATTAAGAACCACAGCCATGTGGACCTTTCTGATGCGGAACTCTCTAAGAAGATTCCAGACTGACATTGAATCTGCATCATAATTCCATAAACATTATAATTTTATCACCTCAAAAATATAAGTAGCCGCATTGGGACGCCCAATCAATACCGTCAAGTCCAGAATACATAAAATAAATGAAGAATATGATCTCATATAAGTTTAGTAGAAAACAAGAAATGGATGACAATAGTTAATGCATGATAGTTTTAGTAGAAAACAAATGCTAGAGTTTTAGTAAGCAAAATACAAGCTACTGACTATGCTATGTCTAAATGGAACCTTAAGTTTATGGTCCAATGGTACTCTTCCAACCACGGAGCTTAAACTAAGAAAATTTAAACATAAACCACTCAAATGATAAAACACTACTTAATTGGAAGAGTAGGAACTTCAAAGGTCCATTGGAAAAAGGATCTTCAATGGTTGGGTCAATTGACCATAACATGCTCAAATGTCCCAAGAGCGGGTCCAAAACAACTTGATTTTATTCAGATCATAAAATTCACGTGTTGGAAATAATGGAAGCAGAAAATGTACAAAATTGCACACTCCAGTATCACAAGATGGAATTTGAACCTGTTAGCTAAGCTCATAATTAGGAACCAAAGCAACGGGAATCCGTAGGAGACAACTGAGTAGGCAACACTTAGATCCAAAAGGATTCGGGACTAATGGTATCCTAAGAATTTTACCGAAATGGGGCCTACCTAGCACCACCTGACTGAGCCTGGTGAGAGATTGCCAAAGTAACAAAGCAACCACCAAACTAGCAGTTACAGGAAACCAAATCAGTTTCTCTGAAACACTTGCTGCCAAGGCAGATTATTGGAATTCCATTGCTATATTTTATTTGGAACATTATGCGTCAACTATACGTACACAAGTCTGTAATACAGGGACTGAATGCAAAACCAGAATTAGAAGACAATAACAGACGGTTAATATTTGTACAAAATAGAGTTCTCCAAGAAATCGGGATGAAGATTACCTGGCACAAAGTATGCAGGTTTATGAGCCATATCTCCAACGCTGGTACTTTCTAGTAGATCACCCTTGAAAATAAAATAAAATTGTAATTCTGACCCCCTATGAGATGTTGCGTATAATTAAGAATTAAAGAATTTGAACCTCACAGAGGTGAAAAGAGAATAGAAACTGTCCAACCTTCCGAACATAATCGAGTAGATCCATTGCATACGCAATACCAACTATATTATCAACTCGCTGCTCAAACACAGGCACCCTAGAACAAACACCACCGTGTCATTGTTGTCGTAAATCTGATAGTTATTAACTTATTCCCTGGAGAAATAGAGCGTTATAGTTCCACGTTACCTTGAATATTGATGAGTTAACCACAAGTTGTGAAAATCTACTAGTGTTGCACTGGCATCAATGGCAACTACATCAACAAGAGGTGTCATTACCTCTCTAACATGTGTATCCTTAATCTCCAAGACATTTTCAATCATATCCTGCAAAATAATTTTAAAAATAAGTCTCTCTTTGCTAGGAAATACAAAAAATAGACAACTTTTTAGGGGATTTTAAGGTAGTGTAAATTGTGAAATAACAAACAGTCAGCACACAGATAATCTAAAAAAATAATACCTAACTTTTAGCATTCAGAAATAGCATTCTTAGTTTGTATCTTTCAATGTAGTATTTAAGCAGAAGACATTCAAAATAGAGACACTGCATTATACCTGTTCTTCCTCTTCTATTGCTCCACTTAACTCTGCCCCTCGCAACATCAATTTCAACTCCTCTTCTGTAACATACGGTTCACTGATCAAAGAAAAATAACGAATTTTAAAGCAATGACAAAAAATTTTCTGAAAGAAAATTTGATCATTAGCTCATGCTTTATATTAGAGTGACATAATTCTTTTCTTATGCTAAGCATGGACGCATAACCAAGAGCATGTTCTTATCAGGAAATATTCATATTACTTAAATTAATCCATAATCACCTAGCATGGTAGTTCAGGCCCTCCTATTCATTCACCAACATATAAACAATGTTCTGAAAATTGCTGTTTCCGTCACTTGGTCTTTATAATAAATTATATAGTACATCACCAACGGCCCTCTTGATAACTTAAATTGCATTTGCTGGGTCATTAATCCAAAACTCCACAATTCATTCGAATGGCCCTCAACATATTTCCAACAAAAAAAGATCCACTACAACATCCTCTTGTTTTTGAGGGGATGGTTATATTCTCTATGTAGCTTACACTACAATTGTGAACAACACCAGCATATGCAAAGACAAGAAAATTAAGTAATTCTCAAAATAAGATATATGCTATTACCAAACACAAACCTAGCATTTGCAAACTGATTTGAGCTTAAAAAAATGGGTAAGACACACATTTAGCAGGGGCAGTTCAAATAAAAGATGATACGGAAGGTGCGGAAAGATTAAACTGAGGTTCTGAGAAAGCAAACCTTCTTCCTTTCAAACCAAGCAATTTTAAAATGCCCATTGACAGAAATGTAACAACTCTTCCAACAGGGTATAACACCAACGAAAGCCACGCCACTGGCCGGGCCTACAGGCATCACACATGAAAATGGTCAATAAAGCAAAGCCGCAAGAGTACACTTAGCTACACAAAAGCATGAACAACCGAACTGAAAGACATAAATATCAATTATGCATTTTCCTATCGAATTCAGTAAACAAAACTTGGAAAAAGAAAAATCAAAACAAAACAAAAAACAAAAGAAAAGAAAAACTTACCACAAACCTAGCAACTTCTGTTGCATTGTGAACAGCTATGCTTTTCGGAGTGATTTCAGTAAGAAGCAAAATGGCAACCTAGCATCGTTACGAACAGAAAAAAAGAAAAAGACGGAAAATTAAATTTTAGGTATAGTAGAAAATTTTTATAGATACTTATATCATTTGCATAGATATGCTTTTCGGTGTGCTACATTAGCTCCGAACTGATCAAGTGAGGATACCGAGACATACAGTCATTACTCCAGTTGCTGCACTAACACCAGCTTCACCAAATATTGCTGTTGCAGCGTCAGTAACTAAAGCAGTAGCTCCAATATTGACAACACTGATCAGATGAACAAACTCTCTTATGAGAAAGAGTTCATTCCAAACTTATAATGAAGAAATGTCAAACTGAAAACAGGAAATAAGAATTACGTTGTGCCAATCAATATGGTTGTCAAGAAGCGAGTAACATCATTTCGAAGCATTTTGAAGACGCCATCTTCAGACTCTTTTTCGGCTAACTCTCGCACCTGACACAGTAATATGATAACATCGCAAACTAAGAACTACCAGCAGGGGAGTGACCAAACTTATATTCGCACGCAACTCTGAGACGAACAGATTACCACACAGTTATCAATGCAGTTTTACATGTTAATTTCTAACTATTCAAAAAACCGTCAATACAACATTTCTCTGTTAAAAAGTTACAAATATATACTCTTATTGCCAAAATTATATTTTGTTTACACTAGAGCAACGTATAAAACAAGCTAAGATGAGCAAGATACACAGTTTATGTTCATGAAACACACGTGCGCGCGCGCACACAGTTTATGGCATAAGGGTAAAATGGAAATTTTCTTTTTCAGTAAAGAAACAAAACTTCATTAAGACAAGAAAAATAATGAAATGCAAAACCAAGAGAACAGGGAAGTCCACCCGGATAAAAAGATCATAAAAATGGAACAAAACCAAGAGAACAATCCAAAAATAAAATAAAGTACATCAAGAACTGCCACTCCGTATCCAAATCCGAAAAGTGCAAATTCCTAAGGGCCCATTTCGGAGCATTTTCAAAACGGTTTGGTTTCGGGCATGACAATGGACATGAGATTTGATTGAGAATGTTATTGGAACTAGTTCTGAAATTGTGTTTGGTTGTTTTGTTTTAAGTATAAGAAAAAAGTGAAAACAGCCACTAAAGTCTTGATCTTCATGCAACCAAATTGCGACCTAAAATTTCACTTTGTCCCATACTTCATAGATACTTCCTTTCAAGTCTTCAAAAACAAAGAAGTGTCCACTAGGAAGTCAATACTTTGTTTAACATTTTGTCATAAGTGAGATATAGCATTTCTCCACTAGGAAGTCACAAGTGTATTCTTGATTGTCAAAATTACAACTTTGTTTACAATAAAGCAATGAATAACGCTAACTAAGAAGAGCAAGATACACACCTTATGTTCATCAACATTTATGATAGTTGGGACTTTCATTTAACTAAGAACAACAAAATGGACAGAAATCCAATACCTTCCAAGGCCAAAGAGTGGTGATAGCAGTCTCAGCCATAGAGAAAAACGCAGAGAGACCCAAAAGCACTGCCAAAATTAATCCTTGTTCTTTGAACACCTGAAGAACCTGCAAAGTCTTTGGCCAAGCATTTCTCAGCAACAAAATGCTCTGCCCAATAACGCCATAGCCAGCGTTCACAACTCCCTCAGTCGCAAAAGCCCTTTTGCAGCCATAAACCAAAACCCCACAAACCATTGCCACCAGAACAATCCCACTCTTCAAAATTCCCCTCAAAAACTCAAAATTTAAACCCAAATTCCCATTTTCGCCGCTCAAGGTTTTACCCATTGGTCTCAAGCGCTCTTTTGCATCGTAAAAATCGTTTCTTTTACTCCAAAAGCTCCTCAATTCACTAGAATTATAGCATAAAGGAAATGGGTACCGATTATTTTGCGGGAATGTTGTCGTGGGCATTCTTAATCGGGTGTTGTAGTGGAGGAAACTCAGCGATTTCGAGCCGTTGATGAACTTGGGCGGGCTGAGGATGGAAGAATCAAGCGCCATATCCATGGATTTTGAGCAGAATCCAATATTCCTAATGTGGGTTCAGAGCTTTAAAACCGATGAAATTTCAAGTGAACATGTTGACTCGAGAGCAGTGGATATATATATATATATCTATATATGTATGTAGAGGGGATTTGTTTTGCTTTTTCTGAATGAGAGAGAGAGAGAGAATTGCAGTACTTGAGATATTTGGTTTGTAATAGTCTTGTGCATATCATCAACCGTATGTATGTTGGAGAAATCTCCGCTGAAGAAAGAAGCTCAGAGAAGGCCTGCTTGCTTTTGTTTGGTGAAGCCAAGTTTGGCAGAGGCAAGTGGTATGTTGTAAACGTCTGAAATGACCGTATTGTCCCTGTGAGCCAAATATATATATTTTGGATTATTTTCATAGATGCCCTGAAGTATGGACCCTTTGCAAAGTGCCCCTAATTTTTTAAAGCCATTCAAAAGATTCCCATAATATGTAGAAAACCGTTTAAAACGCCCCTCCGTTTCACTCCCGTCTATAATCCTAACGTAGTGTTGACATGGCATGCTAGGGCACCAAACAAACGGAATCAAAACGAGAGAGGTTGTGCGGGGGTGTTTTAGGGCTGCGAGAGGGAATGTAACACTAGAGGTTCCGGCGTGGTCTTTAATCATGGATGGTGGTGGTGCCAACATGAAAAAGGGGTGGGCAGGTCCTACAGACGGGAGTGGAAAACTTTAGATTTTTTTTTTTTAGAGCAAATTGTAACGTTACACTCCAAGTTTTTTTAATATATAATGGACCTCGAACTTGTAACTTTAACAAATTGCACTCTGAATTTTAAAATTAGTAGTAATTGAGTATCAATAGCCAATAACCGTTATAAAACTAATGATTTAAGACTTAAAATTCACACATAAAAAGCAATTATCGTCATTTTTCAAACCATATCATGCATAAATTTCGTGTCTCAAACCGTCACTTTGATATCGCCATAACTATGGACACTTCAATTGCTATTGATTTTAAAGTTTGCCAAAAATAAAAATTTAGTGTCCATCATGTAAGAAACAAATAGTTTGGGGGGCAATTTACTCTTTTATTAATGTTTAACAGCATGCCATATCAACAAATCCCTTAGACTTGTAAACATAAGTGGACGTGAGGAGCATTTTGAATGGTTTTTTACATGTCGGGGGTGTTTTAAACAGTTTTAAAAAATCAAAAGCACTTTGAAAAAAGGTCGATAATTATTGGATATTTGTCATATTTAAAAAATAATAATTCCAAATTTTTTGGAGTTTGAATGAGAACAATATGAGACCAAAAAAAGAAAATACCTAGAACACAACGATATCATAAAATTTGAATTTTCCACCCCGAATTCTGAAAAATTGAACATCACATAAACGACAAAACGACAATAAATTGTTAAATGACTTACTGCTCGAATACAAAAGAAAATTGACAATATAACGTGCAAAAAATTCATAGGACAGTCCATAGAAATATAAAGATTTAACAAACAACATTCAACGTATGACTAAGAAAATAAAAACTTGATAAAAGATCTCAAAATTTTGTAAAATGACAAGAACCATATAAACAATTGAGAAGTCACAAACGATAAACCTCTGAAAAATGAGCAGAAGCCTTAAAAACAACAGACAACTAGAAATTGCAAAAATATAAAATGAAAAATGCTTGTAGTTTCCAAAAAAAAAAAAAAGCAAACTAGTTATTTCTTGAAATATTCTTTTTTTAGACGCTCAATAAAAACAATTAATTCTTTTATTTTATGAAAAACATAAATTACAACCTGAATTTGGATATGGGGTTACACTTCTTAATTTCTCAGCACTATGTCAGGAAGTAGGAATTATATGGACATTATAGATAATGAATTTATAGACTTTATGAAAAACAAAAAGCCTATCATCTTTGAAGCTTGTTCTGGCATTTTAAAAGTACTCGGATTATGTTGCCTTATGCCCGACATATTAATTTAGAACTTGTACAAATAGTTTTCAGAGTATATAAATAAAGGTAAATGTATTTATTAATTTTCTTTTAGATCCGGTGACAAAGGCTGTTTAATTAAACAACTATTTTAGTACGAAATTGGCATATCAAATTGATTCCATTTTTTGGTAATTCATGATACATAATTTTCCTCTTCATAATTAGATGTATGTTATAACTTAAACAAAACCATAATTTGACATTTCCATTAAATAAGAATGTAAAATACAAACTCCACAACACTAGGATGTTACTGAATCCTCCATAAAAATGTGTGGGTGAATTTTTCTTTTACCTAGACCTTTTTACAAAAATGTGTGGGCAATAAATATGTTTGAAAAAGAGTTTTACCTACTAATTGAGTACGAAATTGGCACTTCCAATTGATTCTATTATTGGGGAATTCACGGTATAAATTTCTAAATATACTACACATTTTTTACCTACACATTTTTTACTCACACGTCGCAAATCTTTCTTTTTACCTACACATTCTTTTTAAAATGTGTGGGTATTGGGTAATGCAAGTGTTTGGAAAAAGAATTTTAGCTTCACATATATGTGTAGTTGAATTTAATTATCTATGCATTTTTTTTTTTGTGCCTAAAAATAGCGCCAATAAGTTTCATGGACGGAACAAAGTTCCACGTTTGTCAATGCTGACGTGGCAAAATTATTCCACGAAGCACATTGTTTTACCTACATATTTTTTACCCACACATAAAAATGTGTAAAATGTGTAATATTGTTTTACCTAGACCTTTTTAAAAAATGAGTGGGTAATAAATTTGTTTGAAAAAGAGTTTTACCTACTAATTGAGTAAGGAATTCGCGCTTCGAATTGATTCCATTATTGAGGAATTCACGATATAAATTTCCTCTGCATAATTAGATGTATGTTACAACTTAAACAAAAGCATAATTGACAATTCCATTGAACAAGTATGTAAAATACAAGCTCCAAAACATTTGGATATGACTGAATCCCCACTTATGATTACAATTTTCAAAATATACTAGCTAGTAAAGAAAACAAAAGAAAATAAATTATTCATATAGCTAGTAAAGATATATATGAAAGAAGATAGTGCTGTCATCATATCCATATATGCCTTAGTATGCCAATTTGAATAACAACACTTCAAGCATCCTCCTGAACAACATCAAAACCCAGAAATGCAAAAGAAAATAAAGAAAAAGGAAAAAAGAAAAATAATTACTTAGCTGATAAAGTTTGGTTCATAAAAGCAAACAAGAATTTATAACGGCAAACGTTCAATACAAACTTACTTTACTTCTCATGGCCCGACTGTGTTTTCCTTTGCTTGCTAGTTTGATCTTCTCCTCCATCTTAAGCGACCACTGGTTTTGCGACGTCGTCCCCCTCCAAATCTTTTTGTGAAACCAATAATTGAAGCTTCTGCTGGAAAGGACCATGTATCCGATTGATATTCCGATCACCATTCCGCTTCCATATCCCATCATCACCACCTTCCAATCAATCATTCCATTGTTGTGATCTCCCTCATCATCACCGCCTTGATCCTGTTGTGCGTCATCATTGCTGCATGATTTAGACAGAGGAAATCCACATAATCCCACGTTTCCGCTGTATGAATCTGTAATGACTGAGAAAATTCCAGACCTTAAATAATACAATTCATGTATTTTTAAGCCAAGGATTTTCTTAGAAAATATTATGTTATATTGTGAATGGAGGATTTATGGAATTAATATATGTATTCCTAAATTCTATAGCAAATTTCATGTTAAGTTCATGTTTCGATCAAGTAAATTCGATCGATAAATTCTCGCCGTATTTTAAGGCGGAATAATTTTCAGTACAAGTATAGTTTGAGAATCTTAATTTCAAGAATCTCTAAGCACGGCACGATGTTAGCGGCGTATAAAAAAAAAACGCACTGGCATTTTAAAAGAAGAAAAAAATCCTTAATTGCTAAGACAGTTAGGTTAAAGTCACAAGATAAATACCTATAGTAGATGGATACAATATGAGCTCGGGAGTTGACACTGTCAGAAACGTCATTCTCGGGATAGAATACAGAAAATTAAAATTTAGAATTTGTTCAGTCTAAAATTAATTTCAAGACTTGAAACAGTTTGAAATATTACGCGAGTAAGAATATAAAACAATATTGAATTATTCAGAAATTAATATTGGACTGTAAGTAGTAGATTAACTTACGTGAGCTAAACTAATTACCTCTAATCAGTATAAATTTAATCTGTTTAGAGGAAATAATTGAGGATAAGATCAGACACGTAATCTTGCCTTAATCAGATACTTTATATAGTGAAATTTTTAGGGTTCTTGCACTTTCTTTCTCTTATTCTCGCTCATTCTCTCCTCTCACGTTTTCTCTCACACAAACCATCAATGGCCAAATACTCAAGTTAAGATTCTGACCTCCATTTTTGACACCGCCGGTGTCAATAGAAAGATCTCGACGAGCTGAGTTCAACGACATGCGGCACGACCTCCAAC